>NC_063192.1:33562095-33564595 GCF_017589495.1 Alosa alosa | reverse complement strand
AAATAATAGTGTTTTGATATTGAATTTTTTATTTATCATCGTGTATTTTATATCGTGTGTGTGTGTGAACGCGGTTAACGTTAACGGCAGTGCTTCATAACGTTATCTGACTCATCCTATCCTGTCATCACTGCTCAGTCGGGCTGATGCATGGACTGGAGCATGGTCTGCTCTTGGACCACCATATTCAGTTTATTAATTTGCCGTGAATTATTACACAAAATGTTCATTAAATGCATGAAGTATTCCTAGGTTAATGATTGATATGAATCATACAGTATGAAGGCTACAGTAGCCTAGCTAATGTTAACTAGCACTGCTAGCAGCATTAACGTTACCAACCTCCCTGCTTAACTCACCACAACTTTGTAGGTCCTGGCCCTTACAAAACCCACAAACTGACTCTCAGACACAGAACAGTCAATAATGTGACCCGATTTAAAGTGCCTTTTTACCCCTTTGGACACTCACTAAAACATAATATATTTCATACCTGTGTTGCAGCATGTAGGCTAATGTTGGCTGCATTATGTAATGACATACAATGTCGGAAATGCTAAAGGTTAGCCTGTCGGCTACCTGGAAAGTTTGAGTGTTTAAACTAACATTTACAGTGGTCTATTTGATAGTGTATTGGCCCTGACTAAGTTCGTGTGATGTATAAACCCCAATCCTTGTTGATACAAGTACCAATATTCGTCAAGAAAGTTTTTAATCACATTAAGATTTTCGCCATCTTTGTCAATATTTTCCGCTGAAAAAGTTTCAAACTATGACCATAACGGCCTTTCCACCAATCAGAGGCATCACTGTGGGATTGTGGGATTGTTCAGGATTGTGGGTAATGAAGTACTTACCCAAGAGATCGCGAATAATCGCGAATAACATTTATCTCAAAACAAGGTTAGTGCCCCATGAACTCTTGGTGTCTATAGGAGCATATACAATCGCTTAGTACAGCCGTAGCTGGTTTTAAGTCTACCACGTGCAGTTAAGTTTTTATGGCTTATACCGCAATTGTCAATCGAGAAATTGCATTGAATTTTTACATCCGGCATCGACTGTGCAGCTCTATTCTCCTGGAATCTAGAGTGAGCGATCAAGAGCGCGCATGCGAGACCGTGTGTGCCATAGACATAATATACTTAGACGCCGCATCGACCACTACTCCTTACTAGCGCTGACGAGATTTGGAGCCGCCATCTTGGACCGGTCATCCACTCCACTCAGTGTAATCTGTTTGGCCTGTGAGATGAGCTGTCAGCGCACTTAATTAATCATATCTCACTGAATACCGAACAGATTCTCACTCGTTTTTTTTTTGCTGCAAAGGTCATACATGTAGCTATGATACAGGACACATGATTTAGCGTATTTTAATATTCATAGTGGGTTTAACAGTAATAGAATATTCTGATATATGATATAAAGTGACCTGATGTCCGATATCAAAACTGGGAACATAATCCATGTTTGACAGCATAGACAAAACTAGTTTGATACAAGTTTAATGAGTTAAATATAGTTCACAGTTGACAGAAAAGTTCCATCAACAGCATTATTCACAGAAAGGTTCTATAAACATTTAAGTGAGATCAGTGCCATTCAGACATCTGAGGGGTATTCCAAGTAGGCCTATGTGGTTTAGTGACAAACTTGGGTAAATTGACAGAATAAGTTGTAAACCTTCCAGTAGAAAAGCTGTATACAGGAAACATGGTTGTGTGTATTTTAATATTCATAGTGGGCTTAATAGGAATAGAATATTCTCATATATGATATATTATAAAGTGATGACATCCAATATAAACACTGGGAACATAACTAATCCATGTTTGACAGCATAGACAGAAACTGGTTTGAAAAGTTTTAATGGGTTAAATTGACAGAAAAAATCCATTAACATTTTCAGTTCAGTGCCATCAAAAATAAAGTTTGATGAACAGACATTGGTGTGGCATAAGTAAATGAAATGGAGTAACTGGGTTCAATATCAACAGCATTTGTTAGGCAAGTTCTATAAATATTGTAAAGTGCAAGTTTGTAGGTTTGTTTCTGATCCTTAAAAAACAGACATTGGTTTGGCATAGTAAGTGTAACTTCATCAATTCAAGACAAAAAGGTGACTTGTCACTTGTACAGTGTCAATGGGTTCATCAACAGCATCTGTTATTTACAGTTCACAGAAAGCTTTCAGCCCCAATGAAGAGATTAAATAAATAAGAATTAAGAAACATTTTAGAAACTGCTAAGATCAGCCCCGTTCATTGCAATCAGTAAAGAATCGGGGAGTGTCTTCACAGGCTCAGTGAGACAGAGGTTACTGTCATGCAGTTGGTTCTATGATTTCGATAACTGGTGCATGTAATTTTGTATGTTCCCACCTTGCTAAAATTGCTTGGGTACACTTTGGCTAAGAAAAAAAGTGCTTCAGACAGCAGGTGGGCAAATAAGATAGCAGTACATAGTGAAACTGGGTAAACTCCCTAAAAGAGGACCG
>NC_063192.1:33503486-33561595 GCF_017589495.1 Alosa alosa | reverse complement strand
CATTTGTTTCTCATTTCTTACTGCATCAGCTGTTGGGGGCAAGCACGTGAAACAACCACTAAATCTGTCGCGCCACTCTTAACAATGCAGATTCGAACCTCTCTGAGACACAACCACCACACTGAATAAATTTACAGTTATTTATTACAAGGGAGCAGCAGCAGCAAGCATACATGCAGAGCCGGCAGATGATGTTAAGTGTACAGTGTCAGGCCCGAGCCCACCCTCTGTTAAAGTCCAGGATATCACCCACACAGTGCCCGCAATACCAGTTAAGCCACTAGAAGCCTAACTCTGAGCAACAAGAAGAACATCACAGGACTCTCTTCAGATAAAATAGCCCACACACACACACAAATCACAGCAAAGGGAATAGCATTACCAACACACAGGCTAGCACTAGTAGAAACACAATATTATTCACAGCACTCCCCAATGTACCATTCAGAATTGCATAGCAATACGTTTAACACCAATAAAGCCACATAGGAATAAGCACACAATAAATCACTTCAGTCCAGTTTGTTCTTAATTGCCACACAGGTAGACAATTGTGCAATAGGCCCAAGCAGTTATAAGGAGGGAGGGCTCACCATGACACAGTCCACGCCCCCTCCGCTGTCGCGCATTGCTGGCCCCCAATCAGAGAAATAACATTGGTCGGCGGCACCCTCCTCGCAGACCAAGAAAACAACAAATCCCACAATGCACTGGGTGGTGTAGCAGCGCTGTCTCCGTGGAGTCCGCCTCCCTGCAGCCAGTGACGTTAGGGCACGCTCAGACTGCTGTCCAAAATGCGCAGAAGACTTCCTTGTCGGCAGGCGCGCTCTTCCACGCAGCAATCGCCCTCGGGGAGAGAACAATGTTTTAATACTTCGTAAACCTTGAGCTGGCCCATCCACACTAAGACAGAATGATTGTTTTACTTTCCTTTAGCAGACGTACGATCGCGCATATCAGCTGTCTCCTCTCTTCAGTCAGGCTGCACAGCTCCAGGAAGTCGGCACCCCTCGGGAGAAGGACAGTTCTTAAAACTTAGACAGATGACCGATGGCCCACTCACACAGCAAGACAGCAGATAAGCAAAAGTTACTTTCCTTCATGGATCGCTAGTTTGCGTCCTCTTAATCAACCAGTCAGCGGTCAGTCATCCAGCAGTCCACCTCGCATCAGCTGTTGCTTCAGGGTCGCGTCATCAGGCCAGCCCTGGGTTCCCCCCCTCCTCTACAACCTCCCTTTTCCTATAAAAAGGATTTACCTCCCCATTCTCCCAATCGCAAACCCTCACACACCCCAGTCCAATTAGTCCATCCACCAATCACAGTGTTCCACATGAGAAAGCAGGAAAACGTCCATCACATGGAATTGTTCATTGTGCACAAATAAGCATTTCCCCCAGCATCAGACATTTATACATAATAATAATAATAATAATAAAACCCCTCCTGACTGTGACATCTATACAATCTTTTTACATGCAGGCTCTAAAAGTAGTTGACAAAAAGCCATTCAGGCACCATCATTGTAAGATTCTGGAGAAACACAATTTCAAATCTGTTCAAAACAGTTGTTCAAATCTGTGCACAGTATACACAATTCTACATGGCTTGGCTCCCACCTGTTTACATGATTGTGTCTATCTGCTAGCTCTGTAAGATCCGCCAGAATAGCTTCCATACATACCTGCACTGCACCCTTCCGCTGTACAACCTTTGGACAGTTAGCATTTCCAGTTAAAGCCCTCACTCAATGGAATGCTATTAAAACATAAAGACCTGTGGTTCTATCAGAAGCTTCAAATTACACCAAACCATCATGCTGGTGAGTTTTTTTAACATGATGCTGTATTGTAATCTCCTGGATAAAAATTAACCTTGTAAAAGGACATAGCCAACATATCAAATGACCAATTTGACTACTCCATGGAAAAGCACATTTTGAATGTGATGCCAGCAACATGGCTCAAAACAAACCAGGTTTTTTCCCCATTTTAAAACAGGGCCTTTTTTCAAAGCACTACACACAGGTAACACAATACTACACCCAAATAGCAGAATAGGAATATGTCAGATCTTTTGCAAAATTAAACACTTAAGCCGTAACACAAGCCCTTATAAAAATGATGTTCACCAGAGAAGGGGTGTCCCTCTCCATCTTCAAAAGACTCTTGAAGACAACTCTTCCAATAATAACTCTTTTCCTAGCACTTCTGACCACCTCACACACACCTAACACACACCTACCACTATCTTCCCTCCTCCACCTCCTCATCCCTCTCTCTCCTCCTCTACCTTCTTCCTCTCCTCATCCCTCTCTTCTCCCTCTACCTCCTTCCTCTCCTCATCCCTCTCTTCTCTCCTCCACCTCCTTCCTCTCCTCATCCCTCTCTCCCTTCCTCTTCCACTTCTCCTCCTGCCATACTTGATTAATACTGTCTTAATACATATGTAGGCGCTCCTATCCTCTAGTACTGGTATTGGCAGATGCAGTGGTAATTCCTATAGCTATAGTCTCCCCTGCATAGTAAATGTTATTCTATTGCTGCAGCTGTAGTTCTGTAGATTAAACGTTAAAAATGCTTAAATGTTATTGCTTTAAGCCACTTTGGATAAATGTGTCTGCCAAACAAAAAAATGAAATGTTCTTCATTTTACAATCCAGACACAAACAACAGGCTGCAATCGTTATTCTACTTGGGGCGTACAAACATACTCAGGTACGGTATGGATGGCATAGTGTGAGTGAGCCCTTAAACACGAGACTTAAACACTGGTCTGCCAGTCTGCCATCTGTCCAGCATCAATTCTGGTGGTTACTGTATGTGCCATCAAAATGATTTTGGAAATGTTTTGTTAAGGTCAAAAAACTGTTAGGCCTACAGGTGTCTTTAAGTGTATTACATATTATTAGTAATATTGTATCAAAAAACTATTCCTGTTTACTTATGAAGATGTAGCCTGGATCTGATGTTTAGTGCAATGGCTACAAAAGTCTACAAGGCCCATTATCAGCAACCATTTTATGTTCCAACAGCACATTCTGTCTGCTCCAAATGGATCATTTTAAAAGGCAAACTGATCATGATAAACCCCTTTGCTCTCACCATGCTTGACCCTTCCTTTTTGGCTATTTCAAACTTTTTGGGAAATAGGGTTGCACTTAACCACTCTCTAAGAATTGTCAGTGACCGGTTGCCATACAACATTTTTCAATGGTAAAGATGAAACAAACAAACAAACAAACAAACAAACAAAAAACATAAACAAAAAAACATAAAGAATGATATTTGAAGAGGTTTCATTTTTAGGCTTTTTGAAACTTAAGTGCTTCCCCTGATTGTGTACCAATATTGAGGAACTAAGAAGGCGAAACAATCTTCTCATTTACTTAAGACAGGAACAGTCCCCTCATTGAAAACCACAAATTAAACCATAAACTGATGTAAAACTGCCTCCTAGACAGTCTGTCTTTTCATCATTTGAAAAGGAAATGATGGGAATCATGTGAAGAATGACTGTAATGTCACATGTTACAACATGGCACATGTTATGTCTTGGCTGTCTGCATGCATAGACATGTGCAGCATCTTATTGCTTGGTCTACTAGGACACCTTTATCTACCTGGGGCATGATACAAAGGTGAAGAGGTGCATTCTGTAAAGGAATGCGGCACCAAGATGTTATGCAGATAGGTTATCACTGGTCAGGGGGTGTCTATTGCACATAAACCTTAGTCCAGAAATACATTTGTTAGTGGCTTCAGGTAAGGAGATATCAAGAGAGTCACAAATCATGCTCACTTTTTCTGATGTTTAGGTATCTCAATTTTATCTCCACTACACAGACAGCCTAAATCTTCAGCAGTGCAATTAACTAGCCTGTGACAAAAGGACTGTTCAAATCTGGACAGAGGTAGCTAACACATATTTTTACCATCTCATGATCTCATGTCTGTCTAAACCTGTTTCTGTAGTAGATCACATCTTTGTCTCCTGAGCTATCAAAGATAGCATTTTTCAGGCATGGCCAAAACGTCCATACTGTAGTTCAGAACAGACCAGACAACTGAACACACGTATGGAGGGATTTGTGAGCTCTGCTGCAGATCAGGCCTTTGACACATTGTGTCACACCAGTGTGAGAGAATGTTACCGCAGCAGCAGCAGCACTGACTAGACCATTACTGGACTGTGACAGCACTGACTGACCATTACTGGAATGTGACAGCACTGACTAGACCATTACTGGACTGTGACAGCACTGACTAGACCATTACTGGACTGTGACAGCACTGACTAGACCATACTGGACTCAGACCTGAGGTTCTCCATTTCCATTCCCTTTCATCAGCATACTAGTGGGGGGTCCTCAAAATCTTTGGTGCTTATCACATGTTGCGATAACTTGGTTTCGCTTCCTATTGGAAACTATTGCTGCCTACAATAGTTTAGTAATTGTCACAGACGTTTCTCTCTTGGACTTGATTTCTGACCTGCTGAACAAGTAAAGGAATCTTCTGAATCTCTTTTTTGGCATCTAGATCTTAACATACTACTTCATGGTATGAGGTGGAGCTTTTGACCAACAACAAACAAGATGTCCTGAAGTGGATGGAACAGTCATCTGTTTATTGTTTGCAGAATAAACACACAGCGCAGGACACTGTTGTAAAGGGTGAACTGGTAAAGTAAATTCAAATGGGATGTTGGTCGGGGAAGCTGCTAGTCCTGTTGTCAGGAATAATTCCCTGTTGCCTGTGGATTACCATGAATATGCTGGGAGCTGTAACTGTGCAACAACAGGTAGGAGGCACACACACACACACATATAAACACACATACAGTACACACACAAACTGTGCGTGTCATAGGAGGCACATACAGAGAGTGACAGGTGCACCAATTGTGGAATTCTGATTCAGTTCAGTAACGGAACCATTTTCAAGTGTTTTAGGACTTCATAGCAGCAGCTTTTCATCTCCCAGTCTGTACAGAACACAACATTTACCAAGTGCAGAATTGGGCACAATAATTTAGAAAACATAATATCCATGCTTGGTCAAGCCTTGGTTTTTTTCAGTTATGTGGGATTTCTTCATTCTGTTTTTGTAAAATATTTGAAGTTGTTGTGACATAAGTGCTTAAGTGATCAATCCCAGCATTCAAGAGTTGCAGTTTGACACAAATCCAAACCCAAAATCTGTTTCAGACATTCCAGATAAACAGACAAACATAACATGTCATAGTTAAGACTAGGCAAGGTAACAACAGTGCTATTTGACCACCCTCTAGAAAATGTATTGAGCTGTGCAGCAAATATTTCACATGAACACAACACATCTCAGTGAAGTAATACTATGAAATAGTTATTCCTTGGTGACTTGGACACTAACTTCCTTGGACGTTAATGTGAAAGAATATGAGAGAAATCTACACACAGTGGCATTAAGAACATTACAGTTATCATCAACATAATCAAATTCAGCCCACACTGATTTTTTAAAGGAAAAGACAGAAAAGACCTTCTGATGTTGTCCACTAGATGGCACTGGAATAAAGGAAATGGTAACCTTCTTGAAAGATCTTTAAAGAGTGATCAATTGTGCATAATAGTGTGCCTAAGTGATCAATTGTGCATAATCCTTCATTCACACATCCCACTTCCTAGCTGTTTACAACAAAGTTTTACAACACACAGGGAAAGCTGCAGGTGGTAGACTATTGCAAATAGAACAAATTGACTTGTACCTCATATCCGGTTCATCCAGAAGGGTGATAACATGGTGTTTATACAGATAAACCCACGTTTGATTGGCACATAAATTACACTATATAGAATGCAGACTGTTTACATACACATGCTTGAGTCTGAACAGGGGCCTATTGCACAAAACTAGGATAAGGGATTAAGCCGGGATATCTTGGTTACATATATCTTGGCACAAAAGCGGGATAGGGGGCAGCAGGATATGTTATGGTATAAGTTACCATGGCGATTTATTCTGTGGAGCTAGCCTGCTCCAGACTAGGCTAAGTTCCAGGATATACAGTATTTAATCTCATCCCTTATCTCAGTCAGCAGTCACCACAAATGGAAACCAATAGTTATTCCACTGCCCACTACACATTGTTATCACATATACCTAGACCCACTGTGATTATTTAAACTTTTGTGATCATTAATTAACTTTTACATATCGCCATTCCCGACCTGTCATGCGACAATGTGACGTCACGGGAGTGCCTAACCATTTTGCGCGTGGTGGTCACGGCACTAATTGCAATGTTCTCCTAAACAGAGGTGTTGCTGTTTGTTGCTGTTGTGAAAAGGCTATCGCTACCTACTTCACACCGTAGAAGAAGCAATGAAGCCGCTCTAGTTGCCATGGTGAATCAGTGAATCTGGGATCGGTGGCGGGGTCTATTTGAGGGAGCCGTGAGCGCGCACTTATCCAGGATAGGTTTCACCTGGCTTGATGAATCCGTGTCTGTTTATCCTGGCTTGCTTGTTGTGCAACCAATTAAGCCTGTACGCTCTTGTTTTGGATTCATTGAGCTTTTCAATTCTGCTTTTGTACAATAGGCCCCTGGTTTCTGAGACAAGTTTACAATTAAAGTTGGGTAGGTGTGCTTTAAAGTAAAATTTAAATACTCAAACTTTGGAGTAATAACTTTGTAGACCTGAGTGTGGGAGGCGCCAGTTGATTGATATTGAAACGATCCATATTGCTTGATGATGACGTGCTCTGAAGGATTTTAAGGGTGTCAGAAGGCAGAGGATGCACACATAGACACGACTCCAAAAGCAAGGAAGTAAACGTCAAGCACTGACGCCATTTTGTTCAGAGCCCGACATCTTGGGGAAATGGTGGAGCTTGGGGAACCTGTGGGAAAGAAAGCAAAAGCTTCGTCATTTCAATTTTAGAGCCAAAGGGTGCACTTTAGAAGGCCTCTGCCTTATCACTACGACATGCGACTCCATAATATGACCACAGATAAAAAAGAAGTACTGATTTGCCTTCATGAGAAGAGGTCCTTCCATGTTTTGGTTCCATTAAGTCAGCACAATGAGTAGTTATTCATTTGCTCAAAGAAGCTTTACAACAACCCATTACCGCCTTTTTGCTATTATAGTTTAGAAATGTGTATGTTTTTAGAAAAACAGTCTAGTACTGACATAAAAACAACTTTAACAATCCATTTCCTACTTTTCCTAGACCTGATCTGTGTCTATAAAATAATCCTGTCGCAATTTATCTGTGAGAGTAGATATATGACAATGAAAAGTGAGTTTCTCATCACACCAGATCCCAATATATTTATATTCAGTTACCCTGGCAACAATAGAGCTGTTTAAGGTGGTAATATTAACATCTGTAGCCTTAATGTTTCTGGATGTTAAGAAGAGCATAAGCACAGTGTAGCACGGTACTCACCATTCTGTACTCTTGAGGTTCCTCTGTCTCTTGAGGTTCCTTGCACTTTCTAAAATAATCAAGGTCATATAAAATGCGTTTACACAGCATGAGGGACATCTGTAGCCATTTACTTCACAAATCACTAAACACATGCCATAAATTCACAGATACTTAGATACACTTAGATTGACAAACTTAAACTGAATGAGGCAACTCCTATGAACACTGGTATTTCAAGTGCACACGTTTCATACAGACTATACTCACCTAGACAGACACAAATACAAAAGAGCCACAACCAGAACCAGAATGACCAGTGGGATACAGACAGACACAATTATCACTGCAGAATAAACAAAACATAAAAATGGTTGATTAGCGTTTGTTAGAATGAACCGACAGTTCTAAGGTCTAAGGTCTTTTGGTCTTTTGGATATTGTCATACATATGTCATGGCCTGAGTGAAAAGCCTTGAAAAGCAGAACATGAGCTGCAGCTGAGTCTACAGCTGAATTAGGATTCAAGCATTTTCATACCGGACATGGAACCATCCCACCTGTTGTAACATTCACCTCAGGTGGCTTTAAACACCATGCCCTATCCTTACACCTGACTAACTTATGCATTTGTCATGTATACAGACCTTACTGTCCTGTATCTGACCCTAGGCAGATGGGTCAGGCCCTTCAGTCGTGGATCTGCTTGAGGTTTCTTCCTATATGTATCTCCAATTCTAGGGAGTTTTTCCCCTGTTCCCCTGTTCCCCTGTTACCCATGGGCCTTCTTTTCTTTGCTTTTCTGTTTTTTCTCTGATTGTCTAACACTCTATAAAGCGCCATGAGACATGTGTCATGTCTTGGCGCTCTATAAGTACAATTAAATTAAATCAAATTAAAAATGACTTCATCAACACTAACCTGATGCCTGATCATTCTGGCCAGCACCTACAGTATCTCCACTGGGGACCACTACACACACACACACACACACAAACACACAAATGGCATTATTATAGTGCATGAAAATGCACTGTACTGTTCTTCCTAGGCTTCTTATTCTTATGATTCTTCTTATTATAGTGCATGAAAATGCACTATACTGTTATTCCAAAAGTCTTATTATTATAGTGCATGAAAATGCACTGTATTGTTCTTCCTAGGCATTTTATTCTTCTTCTTCTAACGCAGTTAATGCAGCTTCAACCATTTAACGTAGAAACTTCATTCAAACTATGTTACGTATATGTCTTACTTAGGACATCTGGGCTTTGTATTTTTCATCTTTATAACTTTTATACATTTTATTATTAATTAAAAACTATTCAAAATTTCCCCATAGACTTGGGCTGATGACATCACAATAGAGCCGTTAAGCAATTAGAATCCTATGGCAGGTGTTCGGGCCACCTGGATCAACTGCCAGTCTCAGGCTTTAAGCATACAAACTGGCCCTATTAAGACTACACATCCTGTTCAACTGCTTCCTCTGCCAAAAACAGTTTCAAAATAAGTCCTCACTACAATATTTCACTGTTAAACAGTTTAACCCTTTAAACTTACTGAACTTTTTAACTGTTCAGCCATTGTAACTGTTACTTGTCATCAACTATGACTCCTACCCACTGTAGCTAGTTAGCATGGTTAGCATAGTTAACATTGTTAGCATTTTTAGCAAAACTGTTAAAAATGATTAGCTAAGTTAGCTAAGTAACATGGTTAGCATAGTTAGCATGCTAGCATGTTAGCATGCTAGTTAACATAGTTAACATAACTGCTAAAAATGATTAGCTAAGTTAGCTAAGTCACATGGTTAGCATAGTTAGCATGCTAGTTAGCATAACTGCTAAAAATGATTAGCTAGGTTAGCTAAGTAACATGGTTAGCATAGTTAGCATGCTAGTTAGCATAGTTAGCATAACTGCTAAAAATGATTAGCTAAGTTAGCTAAGTCATATGGTTAACATAGTTAGCATGTTAACATGTTAGTTAGCATAGTTAGCATAACTACTAAAATGATTAGCTAGGTTAGCTAAGTCACATGGTTAGCATAGTTAGCATTTTAACACTGTTAGCATGCTAGTTAGCATAGTAACTTGGTTAGCATTATTATCTTTGTTAACATAGTTAGCATAACTGCTAGCAAACATTAGAGCCATTCCAACTGTCAGTTAACGTCAACTATCTACCTAAATAATTTAACCATTTAAACTATCCACCTATTTAAGTGTTCAGTCATTCCAACTATATTAAACCTCATCTACTTAGCAACCAATATAGTTTGTTTTTACTCTGTATGATATTTTACATCATATTTTTGCATTTTCATGCACTGTATTTCCTTCAGGAAATGTTTTTTCTAGTTTACACTGTTGTTTCTATTATAGTTCTATTTGATCAATATTGTTATATGGGGTACTTCTATTTCCTGGATTATGCTTTCTACAAGCCTGCTGAGATACAATGTATTTTTCATGATAGCTATCTAAGAAGCAATGCTATTTTGTTATAATGAATGTTTATCAAGGTGAGATTAGGGCTACTTTGGTGTAATTTGTCTTCTTTGTTATAATTAATAGCCTATTGGATCCATTTGCAGAGGTTTGAACATTGTTTCATTTGTGTGGACTATTCATTTAATTTTGGAACTTTAAAATATGAACCTATGCTAAGTGTTCATTTAGACACAGCGCACTGAGCAGAAAATATCTTTAATTTCAATGAAGTCTGAGCTAAATATATATAGCCGATTTAAGTGAAATAATATTAAGGTGGCATCATTTTAATCCTCTTTAGATATCAAGAGGTATCAGGCCTACAGGGGGTTACGTGAGCAACAAATTACAGTTTTAGTTTGCCATATAAATTGATTACATTTGTCAATATTATGTCCAATACATGTGCCAGCTCAGAACTTACCATATGATGCAGAATAGTCACCCTGAAATGAATCAACAAGTCATCAATAGGCATAAAGTTGGCATGAATCAAATTTAAGTGTTTTGATAAATACATATAGAGATTTAACAACAAATACCCAAATGAGTGCATCTACTTGCCTGATATTGGCCACAAGTCATACCCCAAGTTAGATTGTGTGGATTCTTCAAAACCACGCTGTCATGCGTGACAGAGGAAGCACAGCCGTCCAATTCTTTTTCTGGGTACATTGCGATGGCTTTGGTGGTGTCGCCCTAGCAAAAAAAGAGTTTGTGACTAGTAAGAAAATCTTTTGTGCGTGCCTGCGTGTGTATACACTATTGGGGTTATGTATGGGTCTTGGTGGTCCTTCGGTGTGTAGATTAATTTCTTACAATACAATAAGCCAAATATTAGATGACTAAGAAACAGTTGTTAAACTTGCAGATTGACCACGACCCTTTGGCTCCCTAAATATCCACCTACCTCCATGATAGACCAGTTCTGTTCACAATCAGGATCATTGAGATGATATTCTGGTACATTACGTATGGTGCACTTTGTTGCCTCAGTGGATACATTGCAATCGATCTCTGGTATAGCCATGGACTACAAAGAAACAAACATTATTGTGATGCGTATAGGCCTACGTAAGCATAAGATAGTATATCATCAGGATATACTTGACATAGTGCAGACAGGGGAAAAAATCAAAACTACTTTTACAAAACGAGAAAAGTCCTAAGTCGGATGAGGCTCAAAGCTCATAACCTGACTCTCGCCAGATGTATTTAGTTCCGCATTCTGTAGCTGTGCCTTAATCCAAAGTGAGCTTTAGAGAAGGCCTACACGTGGCCTTTTAACAATTAGTACAATTAGCCGTGAATGTTTAATAACAATTTATGAAACTAGATGTACCGCATAGCGGTACAAAATATGACCGGCGCTCAGTCCTGTACATCTGTTCCGCGAAAATAAATTACACTTCAATTTGTCTCCATATTTTACTCCATCCCCCACTCTTGAAACTTTTGTGTATGCTTGTTTGGCATGCCTGAGTGTGTGTGTGCGGCTGCACAGAAAGTAGCCTACTGGTGCTGAAAAGGTGAATAGATTGTAGAATAGCCAAAGAAGATGTAGCATTGTTATAAAACCTTTAAAATCTCTACAAGTAGGGCAGTTCATCACAGTTCATCCATTGCACCTGGATTGATGAAAGGTCACTTACACCTGTAGGCTACATTGTATTTGGGAAAAGCAAAAGGTATCAGCATAATGTTATTTATGTATTTATTTATTTGTTTATTTATTTATAAATAAACAAAAACATCTCTGTCAGTTCCATGCCGTTTTCAACAGCTATCAAAAACAAAGGTCATTTTTGGATGGATGGTTTTTTGGTGAATGTTTCTTCTTCTACATAAGATTTTAGTCCTCTTTAGTTCATGTAATAGTTTATTGTCAATGCACATATTAAGTAACAGTAGTCTGAAACGTTATTGATAATGCACAAATTAAGTAACAGTAGTCTGAAACGAAATGCTGTTTTACATCTAACCAGTGGTGCAAATAACTGACATGTCCAAATGGGTCTTGATGAAATGTGTCGCTAGACTGTTCATACACATTTTAACGGGCCAAAGTTGAAGAGCTGTTGTCCGCTATTGTTACGTTAAAATATAGGCTGATTCATGTTCCCTTGCATTGTGTAACTGAGGTCCATGGCTCTGGCTTTCACCAGACCAAGCTCAATCTTTTAAGAAATCAAAAAATAAATAGCGTGCAGATCAGGCTGGGTTCACCCAGCCTAGTCCATAGGCACCCGATATTGTTTAATTTTCCGATCGAGAAATCCACGCTCTGGCTATTCTAAATGCAAAAATGCATCAGGGAGTTATGACAAAACTGTAACTAACAAACTAGATCCTAATAGAAAGCTGTTAGCTTCCCTAAGCTACAGGTAGGCTTATAAGGTAGGCCTATTTACAACATAAATTGTCAATAGGCTATGCTAGCGACACAAATAAAATCTTCTTTTGGAAACCAATGGCTTACGCCTTACAGTATCAAGCGGATTTAAACTGCCATACCGTGGCGAAAAGTTGTAATAAAATTCACGCAGCTCCATGAGTCAAGGAAAGCGCGAATGAAGTAGCCACTTCCCAGTAAACAAAATAAAGTCCTGGCGACGTCCCCTAAAGGTCCCCTGGCGAACGTCACCTCCTCGACATTGTGTAGGGTTCTCTTTACGTCCGGCGGACCTCTGTTCGGGAGGTCTAAAAGACGTCCGCGAGACTTTGAGAGGACGTCCTGTAATGGTCACTGCGACGTTATGCGCACGTTTATATTTCCGCGATGGTAATTTTTTTTTTTTAAAAAAGCACAAAGCGCGATTTGGTATTACATCCTGTAAATCTCAGCGTTGCTAGGAGAGAGGTAGACGGAACATGAACACACATTAATGACTTGTTCTACAACTACGCAATCAACTTTACTCACCTCATATTTGTGTTTGTGCATGTATGAAATCACTTCCTCCGAATGCATTACACTAATGATGAGTAGACATGGACATTTATACCGGGCTAGGATGTGCTGCTAATAAACTAATAGGCCGTTTTAATGGGCATATCCCGTATCATATTGTTCAAAACATCATCAGAGTAGGCTTAGGCTAGCCTAAGATAAATTGTTCAAACCATATTGTTTAAAAATATTAAAAACTAATAATAGCCAAAAAATACTAAATGAATCGCAATGCATGCTGGGAAGCAAAACTCAACATGAAATAAAGTACATGAAACATAACTAGAATGCATTACGTTATATCCACTCGTTTTCTTGGACCTGCTGTGATCAAACAGGGACTGCCTATTAATGTAAGCCTTTCTTCCTGGAACTGGAACATTGCAGATAAAGAAAAATGTATCGTTTTCTCTAGGCTATGAATGCTCTTTATAGCCAACTTTAAGATGAAATAAATAGATTCTGATGTTTCTATTCTATATCATTGTTTTATTAATAAACAGTAAGGCTCTGGTGAGGCAGAGAGCTTCTGCTCCTCGTCAGAAATCTCATCGGATATGTGCACTTTTTGCTGTTACCACAAGGAGCTGCTGTAACATCGGGGACAGCTAGGCCTATGCGTGACACTTTTAAACGCGAGCATGCGTCAAATAAATTACAATGACATTTAAACAAGTCATGAAGAAGCAGTATCCTTAATTCTTCTGCAATGTAGAGCTAGATCTTTTTGATTTACAAATTAGGTAGTCACTTCTGTTGCTAGACAACCCTAAACAAATGCTACGTGGCGGTTTTTAACATTTCTCTAGTTTTATTGCATCGTATTCAGCTCCAAAAGCCGGTTCAGTCCCAATTCGGCCGTGTGTGTGTTTCTGAAAATGAAACAGATAATAAGTACGTGACTACGTTAAATAAACCACTGCCTATTTAGAGCATGTTACATGCATCACGTAATGAGTTATCTGAAGAAAAGCGCATTGTAGGCTAAGCTAGAAGATAAGAACAGCGACTTTGCTAACGTTACACCAAGCATCACATCAGCTAACATTTTGATAAAATCCCTTCCCTAGTTTGTAACGTTATACATTAACGTTAAACTCAAAATGTATGTGCTACATAATTCAGCATGTCTGTATGATATGTTACCTTAGACTACGGTAGGCTAATGCAGCTACTGCTAGAGACTAGACAGATAGATACTTTAGTCATCCCCAGACGTGTAACGTGAAGTCGTGCATGGATGTGATGTCTCCGTCCTGCAGGCGGTAGCCAGAGCGCTCTCAACTCCGCTGCCATGTGTGAATAAACAAACGTCCCCCCCATGTCCCGGTATAACGTTATTGTCGGGTCCTTAGGAGGTATTTGAAATGACCAAATGCAAATGTCATCCGAGGGACCTGACGGTGACGTCCCCAGAAAGTCCTGCACCGGACGTCACGCAATAACCAAACAATAACTTGCTCCGGACGTCAATAAGGTCACCGGAACGTCCGCTAGAGAACATGACGTTCGGGACCAATCGGGGACGTCGTGAATGTCGGCATGAGGTCCGGGGGACGTCCCGTGTTTATCGGGTTCTAAATGGGACCCACTGCTACACAGTAGCTTAAGGTGTGTTGCTAAAGCAGCCATAATGAAATGAAGGTGTCATTGTTTGGATACTTCACACACACGTGCTTTTTAATTTCACAGACTACAACTACCAAGCTGTAATCAAAGCACATCGATTCCCCTCTCACACCCTGCACGCACTTAAAACAAAAATAAACAGGCGTCTCAGTCTCACGCATGTATAGGCAAAACTGTATCAGACCGGTGTAACGTTGGTAAATCTTCCATTGCACAGAATGATTTTTGTAGCATGTGCAACAAATGACAGTCGAAAGATACAATTACAGTGCTGCTATCAATTTGCTTGGTATAACCACATTTATAGTTTTCTACAAATGCAATCAATCAAATTGGCCTCCATCACTCAACCAACGCTAACGGTAACATTACCTAGGTCCTTATTGATATTATAAGATTAACGCATCTGCAGTAAAACCAAGCATGTCCGATAAACATCCTCAGATTTATTTCGGCTTCAAGAAGAAATGGGAATTACATTTCATGTGAACATCATCCTATCCTTATTAGACGTTCTCTGCGGTAAACTAGTCCTTGTAGGAAGCGTCCATTGTTTTTCCAACCCACTTTTAACTTCCAACAAAATTACGTCTCACTGCAACGATTGGCCATCTAGTGGACAAACGACTACTTATCGCCAATACTGGAAATGCAGCCATGATGATGATGATGAATATTTATTTTGGCTTTCTTTTAATGCTACTAAATTTGTAATTATGTATCGGCCGTTCTAATACCGATAGTATGTGCGTGCCTGTGTGTGTGTGCATGTGTATATGTGTGCACCGCCATCTACAGGCCAATGAGTGTACAGTCACTAAATGTACACAAAACCTAATTTCTTTAGACCACCCACATGGATGAAATTCTACGAAACTTGGCATACCCCCAGAGAATGCCAGGTCAATCATACACATAAAATTTGGTGCAGTTCTGAACATCTTAACTGAAGATAGAGGCGATTAAAGCAGAATAATATTGCATTTTCATTTTTACCGGGGTGCAAATCACAAATGAGTGATTATGGGCCAGATTGATGTGGGCCCTTGAGACCAACATACCATAAAAGATTCTTCATCCTCAGTGCCACGGTTCAGGTAGTTATTTAGGAAAAACTGATTTTTTTGCGGTTCGGGGGGGGAGTGGCCCCCGGGGACGAAACAAAATGTTTCCGTAAAAGTCTAGTTTCATTTTTCAAACACAACCCATAAATCACAAGTGCTTCACTCTCTCTCTTCACATGTGTAAACACTCATTACTTTACGGAACACCATCCAATCATTGCCTTAGTATAGGCCTATGAATACAGTAGATATATTATTCCATATTATGTAGGTATGGACCCTTTCAATCTGGCCCTATAGGATTTCAGAACCAATGCAGATACTTTGAAAGGAATGTTCTACAAAAAGTTGACTTTATGTACAGTAAAACTTGTCTTTTTTACTATATTTTTGTGTCTCCCCAAGTTATGTACCATTTTTAATACCAATACATTTACCAATACATTTTTCTATAGACCTATGAATACATATACAACCCCCACACACACACACACACACAAACACACACACACACACACACACACATACACACACACACAAACACACACACACACACACACATACAGTAAACACACACACACTTTTCTTTGGAAAAAGGAAAGTAATTTGATAGTAGTCAGTCATTTCCATAGGGAAAATCCGCTTTTCCAGAACTCCATGTACATCTGGTGGTCATTGTATTTTGCTTTGCTTTGTTCTTGTTGGCTGTAAAATACTGTATTCACAACAGCAAATTATTTGGGAAAAATCACTATTTTTTGGTTACAATATTGCTAGCATTTTTACTGTGTATTTCAACTTCTTTCTGTAGATACCGTAACTTTCATTCTTGTATGGAAATACATAAAGCCTATGAAAGAGAGAAGAGCGTTAGGTTTTGAGCAACAGTGTGTACATGATGTATCCAAAATGTCATATTATGACAAAAGTGTTTGTAATGTGAGGCGAATGTTTGATTTAAAGATGTGTTTATGACATGTTGAATGTTGTGTGCCATTTTGCTGGAGATTTGAGGCATTTTGCGTGAGCAATTGTTGGTTTTGTGTGTGGAGTTTTGAAAAATAGACACAGAGTTTTCAAAACGTGTGTAATACGTTTCATACACGTGTCTCAACACTGCATTTCGGTCGTTGCTTTTACCTTACCATTACCTTACGCATGCCAGTTATGTATCCTCTGTATGTAAAACTCCAAAGCTGCTTGCTGTCAGATTTGGTTCCGAGGGCACAAGTTCAGTGTATCAACAACACTCAATAACAGTTTATGTGATGTGTTAATCAATTAAATTCCAACAATTTCACAACAGCTAGTTCTGGAGTAGGCCATTCAACTACCCCGCTTGCTTACGACGAGACTCAGGCTGCGCAGTCGGCACCCGCTTCCTTATTTGGGTTTTGGGTTGCCAGGTTTTAGCCTATGAGAAAACTGTTGAAATTGAAACTAAGTGATCGTGTATGTGTAGGGTGTATTTCATACACAATCTGGCAACTTGAATGTCAGACTAATAGAAAAAATGAATGGATCAATGATGTTTAAAATGAAGTTTGATGACCATGCAAATTAGGGGAGTTTTCCGGGAGAAATAACAAAACGGGAGGGTGCCGGGAGATGACCTTGAAATACGGGAGAACTCGGGAAAAATGGGAGTGTTGACAGGTATGCATTATAGTGGAAGCAACAGACGTTTCTAGCCCGCCCGGTGTAGTCTGTTGCGCATTTATTGGGTGTGGTACCCTGATCACCGGTAGTTATTCTTAGTAATAGCCCATGTAATAGGCCATACCTAAAGATAATACAAACGTAGCTTATTTTTCAATTCGTCCGTCTGGTGTTTGCAGAATTACGCACCAACAAGAAAGAAGAAGAGCCTATTTTAAATAGAACAAAGAGGAAGTGAACAACAGTTATACCATCGGAATGCAACAGTTCTCTCTAACTGCAACATTATCATGTTGATAAAATCAAAATAAATAATCTAATTATTTGTAAAACGGACCTCTGAGAAGTCGGGAAGTTTCTGCAGGAGGGAGAGGTTGGTTTCTGACCAGCGCTGACAACGTCTACAGTGAATCTAATGGCGTGGCCCTAATCAAGGGGGTGGGGTGGAGGACTTCCCACGAGGAAAGGGCATATGCAATCTTCATTTGAAGCAATGAGCAGTCTTTACAAGCACTACATAGCCTACACATGTCCAAAGTGGATGTAACAGTCTATCGAATTACAGTTTTTCTCGACTGCTTTGACTTGCTAATATAAACTGGGATCCACTTGGTCTTCATTAGGCCTACAGTTTTTCTCGATCGTTTTGATGCTTTTATCAACTCTGTCATCACGTTCTCAAAACAGTTAACACTCGTGTCTGAACAAAAGCACTCTTGCCAAAATGTCACATTTTGCTTGCAAAAGGCATACTCTCTCAAAACACTTAAACATGCAGCAAAAGCAAATTTTGTCTTCAAATAACACACCCTGTCGTCAATCACTGTGTGATTTCAATCAATCATTAAACACTGGACAACAAAATGCAAAATATAGTTCTCAATAGGCTCAAAAAATTAGCCTTTTTGCTATGCCTGTTCCATTTCTTTCTCATTTTTCTGGTATCAGAAAAAACGATGAAAAGACTAAATGTACTGAATAAAAAACAATTATTCATTCCTCCCTAGGTCTTACATCAATGACAGTTCCAGTAACTGTCATTGATGTAAGACCTACAGTAGGTCTAAGCACCTATGACAAGACAAATTTTATTGAACTACAACGTGTCATTTTTCATCAAAACAGACCAGTAAACATCTTTTGTACTGTTTTCTTCACCAAATAGGCAATACAATAGCCTTCTTTGTCTAAATCCATACTTGACTTAGATCCATAAATAGCAACACAAATAGGCATTCGATTAGATTAGATTCAACTTTATTGTCATTGTGCAGAGTACAAGTACAGAGACAATGAAATGCAGTTTGTGTCTAACCAGAAGTGCAAAAGAGCAGAAAAGGCAGTGTGATATAGGCTACAAAGTTTTTTGGTGCATAGACAGACAAAAGATATAGTGCAGTGTAGACAGTATACAGTTCTTTTCAGAAGGTGGTTTAGAGTAGGCTAGTATATAAATTAAATATAAGTATGTTCACTGTGTGCTGTTTGTGTTTCACTAATTCACCGATTGGGTTAAATGCAGAGACCAAATTTCTCACACTGCCAAAATCCCCGCAAAATTGTACCAAATTCGCGGAACGCCTGTCTTGATTTTTTGTAGCACGTGCAACAAATATGTGTACATATAGCCCTGGATCTCTCAAAGTGAGCTCTGGAATCATAGGTTTCAATTGGGATGTAGATCATCACGGGTGCGTTCATAAATCTACATTGCGAATAGTCGACGCAAATTATTCACGTTGACGAATTTATGTAGTCGATTACGTCGACTATGTTGACTAATTGTCCCAGCCCTAATATTAGCGTATTGCCTATTTGGTGAAAAAAACAAACGCCGACAAGTCCAAGTGTTTACTATTATAGGTTTATCTCAATGCAAAAAATGACAAGTCAGTGAAATGTGTCTTGTCTAGTAGGTATTACATGTCAATGACAGTAACATCTTGGGAGGAATGGATACAATTCATTCAATTCATTTTTATTCAATAGGCCTACATTTAGTCTTCTCACAGTTTTTCTGATAGCCTACCAGAAAAAGTAAAACGAAATGGCACAGACATAGCAAAAAGGAAGACTGAAAGTTCTCATTTTGAGAACAGTGTTTTACATGTTGTTGTGCAGTGTGTAATTAACCCAATGTCATGTGATCTGAATGATTTCTTGCTACATTGTTTAAGGTATGGGTAAAATAAGTTCATGTTTTGAATCTTTGGACTAAGAATTCATTTTTTATGTGTAAGCAACTGGCAAAAACTGTATAAGTATGTATGCTAAGGAATTTATAAGACATCACAAAAGTAAACACAAGAATGCTCTTTAATCTGTTAAATGTGTGTGTGTGTGTGTGCGCTCGGCTGACATTTTCTCTCATGTGCTATTCTAAAATGGTGGTCAGGAGTGTGGCCTGCATGACTCAGCATACAGCACAGTTGTAATAAGCAGGGCTATGTTGGTACCCATCTTAGGTGGCCTGGTTAGACCAACACATACACAAGCGCATGTGTGCACAAGCGTGCATTGATTGCAATCTGTGCATTGTCTTTCTGATTATTTCAGATTGGCACAGAGGGGAGTCATTGCGAATTGTTATAGCAATTGGTAGGAATTACTTTTTAACAATCCTTATTACAGTGAAGTTGAAGCAGAACTCCAACTGAAAACACTCTGTTGTCTGACCAGTAGTTCATGCAGTGAATGTGAGGTGCTGTGAACATGTGTTAATTTGCATGTACATATTAATTTGGTAGACATGTTTATCTAAAGTTACTTACAACATTTAAGATATCAACATTTAAGCATTTTAACATTTAAGCTACAGAACTACAGCTATAGAATAACATTTATGATATTAACCTTTAAGCATTTTAATATAATAACAGCTATCAGCTATCATTTGTATTAAATGGTAGGACCAGCCCCACAGGCTATGCAGATGGGGAAGGCTGAAATTAATCATTAATGCTAAATTAATTTTACATTTTATTATTGGTATTATTTAACAATAAAAAAATAAGTTATTTTTTCATCATGGACTTTGTAATTACAACTATCCAGGAAGACACAGAACAGCCAGAGACGGGCTATCAGGGATATTGTGGAGGTACTAAACAGCCAGAGACGGCTATCAGGGATATTGTGGAGGTACTAAACAGCCAGAGACGGCTATCAGGGATATTGTGGAGGTACTAAACATTTTCTGGTCCAGATCCTTGTTGAGATGCATCAGAAATTGTTACTGGGATTTCAATGGGGTGTCAAGGCTACATTAGCTTTGACTATTTCCAGGCTTTATCTTGTCGGTGCAAAGACTCAGATAAGGTAATATCTCTTAACTGCTCCAACATGTAAAAAAGATCATCAGCTGATTCAACCATTGATTTGTCACATTGATGAACTGCAGAGAAGTAATGTATAGTATAGTATAGTATAGTATAGTATAGTATAGTATAGTATATATACTCGTTTGATCCCCTGAGGGAAATTTGGTCTCTGCATTTAACCCAATCCCTGAATTAGTGAATCACAGCACACAGTGGGGTGAAGCACACACTAATCCCGGTGCAGTGAGCTGCCTGCTACAACAGCGACGCTCGGGGAGCAGTGAGGGGTTAGGTGCCTTGCTCAAGGGCACTTCAGCCGTGGTCCACTGGTCGGGGCTCGAACCGGCAACAAGTCCAGAGTGCTAACCAGTGGGCCACGGCTGCCCAAATGATAATGAGAATGATCCCTTCCTATAAAAACGTTTTGAGAATACATAGAGGAGGAGGAAGGATCAGGAGCCAACACAGATACATTAGAGGAGAACTACTGGATTATTTTGCTTTATTTTGACCTGAAGAAGAGCACAACACATCAAATCATATGCTGAGGTTGGACCCCATGCTCTATAATGCATCAGGTTGTGTAAGGTGTAATCCATCAGGTTTTATAAGGTGTAATGCATCAGGTTCTATAAGGTGTAAGGTGGCTCAACCCTGTACTCAAACCTGAGACTTGCAACACCTCAAATTGGAAGTTCATTTTACCTATTATGATCCTGGCACAATCAATAGGCTGCAAATAAATTAATGATTGGGTTACAGACTGACATTTGTCAAACACTACAAAATTCATCGTTTGCCTGTCCGCCCCTTGGCCCAACATCAATTATGGTGGATCGTTTGTAAAGGATGTAGACCCCAAGCAGAATCCCAAGGAGGCACACAATGACGGACACCAGCATGCCCCAATGCCCGCGTATCGCCACAGGACCTGAACGAGAGTGCATGGAATATCATTAGTAAATCTGTTAGCATTATATGTTGTATCACAACGATCCTAAGCAATATTAAATCAGTTCATTATTTATTAAAGTAGCCTAGTAAATTAGAACAGTCACAACGTTGATCAACGTAAGTCTCAACGGTAGCGAGAGGGACAAAATGAACGTGGCCTGTGCTGCTCGGTAAAGCACAACATTAACGTGGGTTGAGCTCAACGTTGAGCCCAGCCCCTGAGCCCAGATCTGCAAGCTGCAGCCTGGCTGGCAATATCATTAGTATGGGGGATATAAAAGATGAGTCATGTTAAAATGATATTCACACACTACAGATGCATTATAAGCCTCAGAAAATAATACCCAAGGTACAGGCAAAGGGTGCTTTTGGCTTTCAGTACAAACAGCAGAAGTCAAAAGGGTTGGCAGCAAAATGGGTCTGATAGAACAGTTTTCAAGCTATGTTAGTGTAACGGAGGCGAACTGAGCTAGCATGCTAGTTGCCCGTGTAAATCCTCACAGCCCTAACCTTAAGAACGCTTCTAACCGCTGAGTTGGAAGCCTGGGCTTTTAGCTCAGTGGTTAGAGCGTTCGACTCCCATGCCGGTGTGTGTCGAGGTGGCGGGTTCGAGGGCTGTGAGCGGCGGACGAATTACGACTTCTGTTACATGTGTGTGTACACATGTGAATGGATGGACAAACCCAATTACAGGACTCTCCTATTAGGAACGAGGGTTATAAGCCCAGTTAGGCTGTGGTTTACTGTGATCTTACCATTAAGCATATAACATTCTTGAAGAGAATGAGAGAGACGAGGAGAGGAGAGAGGAACGTCTGAAATGCGTACCTCTGTTTTGTGCAGGTTGGAGGCCCCATGCAGAACAGTCAACTGTGTAACAAACAAATGATCTAATAAGTTAAATTTTAACTTCTTATTGCATGAAGTAGACAAAACATTGTCTCATGTCAATGAAAATTCCTTCACATACCTGAGCATTCACATTTGTAGTTCTGTTGTTAAGGAGGAAAGAGCAATACATATTATATACATTACGCATACACTTTCACACTTTTTTTTTAATGACAAAACAAAATAAAAGGACTTAAACACAATTGACTGACCGCTAATACCCGATTCTCGTCCTCACAATCCACTGAGACTGTCAGATTGTCCATACAGATCTTCAGAGAGATTCTCTCAGGACTAACTTCTGACACCAGACTGTGATTGAAATCCAATCCACTGGCAATGGGATAGTTCTAAATATCACATTCAGTTTGGAAATTAAATGAATTGATTTAAGACTAGAAATCAATTAGACCAATGAAAGAGAATAACTTGAGTGTTGTGAGTGTGATCAGTAAGCTACTCACATCTGTGGTGCTCCAGTGGGCTTCACATTGAAGGCCGGGCGTGTCGGTCCGCTGGTAGGTGTGTTTACCGTTGTCGTAACTGAAAGTGCACTCCATCCCAAATGTAGAAACCGCAGTCAGAATTAGGATGGCTGGAAATGAAGAGTTCACCACAAAGACACAGTTAGCAACAGGGGTGGAGGGGCAACAGAATGGGTTTCTGTCTTCAGTCCATAGATTGGCCAAATGCACAAGAGTGTTATGGCTCACTGGCTTCATCGAGTTAGCTTTTAAATTATTTGCTAACCGTATATTCTGATAAATTAAGTGTCAGGCTACATGAAAACAGACAGAAGTTGTCCAATACCACCCTCTAGTCCAGATGTTCTTGACATTTTCGTAAGGCATACCAAAGCTCAAACCAAAACACCAAAGCACACCCACGTATGGTTAGCCTACTGATTATGATGAATGTAACAAACATTATTATAGTCTATAACAATCAGAGGGGTATTTCACAAAACCTGGATAAGGGATTAAGCTAGGATTTTTTGGTTATCCTGAATGAATTTAGTCTTGACTTGGTTTCACAAAAGAGATGGCACATAAGTTACCATGGGGATTTATTCTCTGCACCTAGCCTGGTCCCGACCAGCCAGGCTTAGTTACAGTTTTTCTCAGTTGCTTTGGTGCTTTTCTCAGATCAGAATGAAAATTCTCATAACTATTAGTTCAACCTCCACAACATTTAGTCATTTGTGCACATCATATAGCAATTTCTCCTTCCTCTGAACAAATTCAAGCCTCTTCGCTTCCCTCCTTTCTCTTGGCTGCAGCTTGCAGATCGGGGCTGGGCTCAATGTAGGGTGGAGCTCAACGTTGAGCTCAGCCTACATTTCAACACATCAACACATTCCCTCCCTGTCATACACGTGAAAAAGATATGGAAGTAAGTTTGAGCTATACTTTTGTTTTTAGGTTTCATGGTTTAGGTTTTATGCCTGTATTGTTGCCTATTTTGTTACATCAAGTCAAGTCATGTCGGTATCATGCCTATGCCTATATTGTGCTTGATTCATTTACAGTGCTGATTGTGGCTATGATTAGCCTACAGTTACAGCGGCTCATGTTGTCTCCTGCACAATCCTCCTTGTACACAATAAGGATAGAGTGCACACTTGACTTCATTGCTCAATAAAGGTTTACAAACACATTCTCTGTGTGATTGTATGTGTTTAATATGTAAAAAAATAAATATGCGGGAGATTCTCTGCCGATGATAACCATGCCTTTAACTCCTAGGGGCCCTATCATGATATTCTAAAGTGCATCGTCACTCGTCAAAAGTCGTCAAATTTAGTAGGATGTCCAGTTCACATTGGGAGGGGTTTCGTTATCAAACGTGGAGCGCATGGCGCAACAAAGTGTTCCTAGGTTTTTTAATCAGTCATATGGGTGTGTTTGGGGCGTAACATCATTTAAACCAATGAGAATGACATCTGTCATTCCCTTTAACGGCGCAAAGCGCGATATGTCAAATAAATGCATCGGTATTTTGGCATTCAACGGCGCATTTGAAGGAGGCTGCTTGCGAGACCGTATGGAATAGTCATTCTTAAACCATGCTTTACTAAAACCTAGCATAGCCTTCACGCATTTCCACTCGTCTATTATTTGAACTCATTGGCAAAGTGAAACTAACTTCACCAAGGAGTCAGTCAACGACAAGACAGTTATATGCAGTTACTTTCACTTTTATCCTTGTCCTTAAAGATTTTGAGCATTAAAAAAAGTCTTGATGAGACGTGAATGAGACTTTTTTTAATGCTCAAAATTGACACTGGAAATGGAGTTGATGTTTTTAAGTTATCACTCCTAATAATATATTCATGTTATCACCATGACTCATTCAGTTTCTCAAACCTAAACAGTCACTTCAGTCTCTTATATTTTTAAGTTGACTTCACTCTATTGAAACACATTTTTTGACTGTTTAGGTTTACTATTTACCTCAAAATCAAAAATATTTTATTTGTAAGATTCAAATAAAAAACTACTCAAAAGACAATTTCAATGCAGATTCCATTTATTTAAGAATCCCATTAGAATTCTAACAGAATAACATCCCCAGCAATGCGGTTAATACAG
The DNA here is from genome assembly GCF_017589495.1 of Alosa alosa. Classification (NCBI taxonomy): domain Eukaryota; kingdom Metazoa; phylum Chordata; class Actinopteri; order Clupeiformes; family Clupeidae; genus Alosa; species Alosa alosa. Next base: position 33,536,629 of record NC_063192.1, on the reverse strand, counting down.
AACATCAAAGAAATAACAACATTTTACCACTTCAACAAAGGTAATAATACTCAAATAACAAAATAATAGGCCAACATAAATAAAAGTGAAAAGCTCCATTGCTTGCTTGAGTATTAACATGCTGGCAGTACCAACCATGAGATTTGGAAAACAGAATGCTTACTCATCCATCATCAGCAATTTATTTTTAAGGCTAAGCAGCAGTCTAGGAGGTAACCGCTTCAGGTCTTCCAAACCCATTATAATTTTTTAAATGAAATTAAATGTGTAGGACAATTGGTTTGGATAATCGAGATGAAGTGCATAAATTAAACCAAATAGCCAAATTATGTCTCTGTCAACTCTGCTATATCACACACAACAATATCTCCGTCAAGAACTATAGAATGGATAGCAGGACCAAACTTCACAAGGGAGTCTGTATCACCGGAAACAGTGAGAATACAGCTGCATCGGAGAAGTCTGGCAGGTCAATTTCTTCTGCCTGAAGAACATGACAGTAATTAGTTAATGAGTAGAGTAGTCAATGAAAAACACTACATGTGTATTTAATATAATATGAAATACCAGTGAATGAAAAGTTAAGGTAAAATTCCCAAATATGTCATTCTTGGTGAATTACTGTAGTATGATTTAACTGCTATTCTGGTGGCTAGGAAGATGGGTGTGGTTGTTGTCTTTTGGCTGCAAGGTAGTATCAGAGAGGGCTGAATAGAAATAGAGATATATAGAGAAGACAAAGTAAAAAAAGAAGAGTGAAAGAGGACACACAATTTAATCAAAAACTTACATTCCAGGTCTTAAAAAATCCATTTTCCCACAGGAAGATGGGAAGGGCCTGCAGAGTAATTTTCCTTCTGCTGTTGACATTTACGTCTTCCTAGAAAGACAGAGGGATTGTGGGGTAATGGGAAGACAAATCAGCAGAATATTAATCCTATGCATATATTAAATAAGACTAGTACAGCTGACATGAAAATACAATATTAACTCCTTCACGCTCCTGATATGCAACCTCCTGCTCTGTCTTTCTATGAAATCGTGAGAGATGAATGTTCAGTGCATTAATAGACTGGAATGAGCAAATGCATGAGTGGTGTATGCATGGTAATGGGCTGACCCTTGAAAACTGACTGTGATTTAACTAATAATGGCAAAGTAAATGAGCCTGTGTCTCGGAAGAGACGTCACATGACCTGCATAGCCAACACATTTTGAAAATGCCGCATAAAATAAGTCTAAGGTGTCATCCCTTCTTTAATACAAAAACATCACTCAACCCTAGCCTTTGTGTATCCCTGTGGAGAGATGCAAAGGGATAACATTAGGCTAGGCTATTTTCATAGGTAAATAAATGCTTACAAAATATCCCTATAACTTATAATAATATAGGCCACACGTTGGCTACATTGTGACACTAGTAAATGGAGCACAAGTAAGTTATCACTTACCATGGTGTGATGGTGGTTCCTTGCACAGAACTGAAAACATGTCACACAGCCATCTGGTCCTGAGGGGAAAAATATTATGAACAGTATTATTTCACTTTTTTGAACAAAAGTCAGTCAGACAGTCTCTTCATCTCTCTGTATAGGCAGGCCTATCAGAGTCGGATGTTGCCATTGATCATGCTTAGGCTATTGTCAGTAAGTTCGGAGCTACAACTTGGCTTCCTATCCGTGTTAACAAAACTGGATTTGACGTTAATATAAGACATATGCTATTGCTGCAGGGTTATTCTTCAACTATGGTACTCTTTGACCTGGTAATTTTCAGAAAATGTATAATGGTAATGGACATCTTTCAGTAAAAATCTTTTTGCATGGTTTAATTACCTACTCTTTCTAGAAACTTGCCCTAATAGTGGCTGTAAAGATTTCACTTGAATAATATATATTTTTGACATTTTATTCCAAAAGTCTGTCATTTCCAGTATTTTTTGATCCCGTGAGGGAAATTGGTCTCTGCATTTATCCCAATCCGTGAATTAGTGAAACACACTCGGTACACAGTGAACACACAGTGAGGTGAAGCACACACATGCAGTGAGCTGCCTGCTACAGCCACGCTCGGGGAGCAGTGAGGGGTTAGGTGCCTTGCTCAAGGCCACTTCAGCCGTTCCTACTGGTCGGGGTTTGAATCAGCAACCCTCCGGTTACAAGTCTGAAGCCCTAACCAGTAGGCCACGACTGCCCAATCACATGTTTCCAAAACACAACAAAACGTGTGTTTTCAAGCAAAAATAACATCTACTGTTCCAAATGTATTTTATTATTACACATATCAGCCAAAATATTCAATTAATTTATTTTTCCAGAAATGTTGTATGTTGTATTATTTTTACATGTTTAACTTAAAATATGTGTTGTGATGGAAATGACAAAGTGTGGTGGAGATGACATGACATACATAGACAAATTTAAGATTTAAAACAAAAAAATCTGTCCCTGCCATATGTTATGTAATTATGATGGTTTTTTCTACTAGACTCTTTAGTAGGCCTACTATGAAGCAAATATACGGTGTTTTTAGGGCAATGCCATTTCCACCACGTCACCGTGTCATTTCCACCACCAAAAACAAAAGTAGCCTTAATATTTTTTAGTTTTTATTATTTCTTCCAAGGACAAGAAAAGTATCATAGTTGAAGAATTACCCTGCAGTGTTACTTTGTATTACATCTAGCAGCTAATGCGAACCATATAGCTTATGGCAGCTTATGGTATCTTATGGTAGGCTACTAATAAAATGTTTCAAAGTGCGCTGCCTGTTTGTGCGTGTCAAACTTTAGTTAACTCGCTAAAACATGCAGCTAGCCCGCAAAAGGTCTCTCTTACATAGCCTACACAGCTGAGGTCTGCCCGCTGGAAGACGGTACACAAATAAATAAACAAAGTACACCTACATTAAGGCGCGTTCTTACCTTTGTGTAGAGGCTATAAGGCTTGCAGTCTGATGATGATTGATGGATCATCTCACTGATTGCTTGCTGCTTGCCTGCCTACATCCGGGTGCGCAGCAGTCCTTGCAAACAATTAGTCTTAGGCCTACGATGTCAAAGTGTATCAATTTACAACTGCCACAATCGATCGTAGACTAGTTCATTCCCCATTCATTGGGATTTCCGATTTTTGTATTGGTTTATGTTGGTTTGTACAGGTTATTAGGTTATTTGCCATGTTATGAGTTTGGGGGTCAGTTCTACTCATATACTAAGAGCTAATCTTGTAAAAATAATCAATAACTGGGAAACTAGTTGAGTGAACTCAAAACTTTTGTGGTGCCTGAACAATATGGCAGCTTTGAGTACAGCTCTGTAATTTTATTGAGTTTACAACACTGTTGGGGAATACAGTGTTGAATTGATACATATTTTACAATAACAGGTTACATAGAATAACACATGTCTGTTACAGAGAGCACACAAAGTGTTGGTAACAGCTATGCTACTGTGACGTGGATCCCGCCTGCATCACAAAACCCTATGGATCACCTGCCAGTATGTTCTTTAGCATTATATCAATTTCTCATTTTGTTAGCTATTTATGTATTACTTACAGTAAGTGTAATCAACCATACTTTTCCCCCCCAGGATTATGCGGCTACTCTTGAAGGGATCATTCTTCCTTTGTGGGAACCTGGGCACTGGACAATATGTACTGTAAGTAAATGTAGTTTTGCCCTCCGTACAGTCTTTTCATTGAAATAAATGTACACATTGTCAGACGTCAGATGTGTCAGATGTCTTACATTTTGAAAATAGAACAACAATACTCCCACAACTGTAAAGTTATATGTATATACAGTATTTACAAATGTTTTCCTATTTGAACATGCTGAACAGATTCTGCTGCCACAGTCTGGAAGATTTACTTTCTAGATACTCTCCAAGGTGCTGGCTGAAGAGATGAAAGCCGCATGGAATTATTCAGGTTTTTAGGGCACCAGGTGTAATCACACAGGTGTAATCACACAGGTGTAAACCACTTGTCCATTTTTCAAATCTATGGCTCTGATTCATTAGCCTACAACATAAAGATTTGATAGAATATGTATTGTGTATACGTACAGAATATTTATTGTGTACTGTGTACACATACAAAAACGCATACATACAGTATATGTTAACATAGTGCCTCATCTAGCACATTAAACAGAGGGAAACAGAGCCATCGATAAAGTTCACAACTTGGGCAGCTGACTTTGTAACCACTATATATATATACATATATATATATATAAATCTTTTGAGTTTGCATTTCTGGGCTATATTTACTTACGGCAGTGTTTAAAGTTGCTATTCTGTGTACCATATGAAGCTGTTGAATAGTTATGTCAATGGCAATGGCAATTTTATTTATATAGCGCATTTACAGATGGCTTAGCCGCACCAAAGTGCTTCACAATAAAGTGCAATAAATAAATACAGGAAGGCACAAAAACAAAAAGGCCTACAGTTAAAATAAATTAAGAAATGCAGAAAAAAGAGCATTTAAAACTAAACACTTGGGCTTAAAGGGAGACACTAGCCAAAGGCAAGTGAAAAGAGGTGGGTCTTTAAAGGGGACTTAAAAACAGAGACTGAGCTGAACGGATGTGGAGGGGGAGGCAGTTCCAGAGTCTAGGGGCTGCCACTGAAAAGGCTCTGTCCCCCCTAGTTTTCAGCCTGGCCCTGGGTTCTTCCAGCCGCAGTTGGTCTGCTGACGGTATAGTGCTCTGGAAGGGGAATGGTGGTGTAGAAGATCAGACAGGTAGGTGGGGGCCAGACCATGGAGAGATTTGTACACAGACAAGAGGAGTTGGAAATTGATGCGGTAGCGGATGGGGAGCCAGTGGAGTGAAGCCAGAACTGGGGTGATATGTTCACGTTTTTTAGTGCAGGTGAGGAGTCGGGCGGCTGAGTTCTGAAACAACTGTAGGCAGCGTAGCTGATTGATCGATGCCAGTGTAGAGAGCATTACAGTAGTCCAGTTGTGATGTGATGAAGGCATGGATGACTCTCTCAAGATCGCTCTGGGGCAGGTAGGCTTTGGTCTTAGCTAGGGTTCTGAGGTGGAAAAAGCTCTTCCTAACTACCGCACTGGGGTGCGTCTCCCGTACAACTACGGAGGTTAGCTTTTTACTAACGTGGTACGATGCATCGTTCAACTAACCAACATGTAAGTTACGACTGTTTCCCAAAACCGTCGTACTTACATCGTACTTTGTTAGTTTGAACCATGTTGGTTTCAACCAACATAGTTCAGACTACAATGGTTGCAGATGTGTTCGGAGAATGTCGGGCTCTGTCGGTTAGAGCCGAACGCATGAAGTCACGTAAAAGTAATGAAATTTGACATTGCATGACGTTTCCTGGGCCCAGCACTTATAATATCAATAATAATAATAATAATAATAATACTTATTACAACAATAGGCAGTAATTTCAATAGGCCCTAGGCTATGTATGCTTTTAAAAAAATATATATATTAGGCTATTAATAATAATAATAGGCATAACATAATAATGCTAATTTTAATAATAACGTCACAGTCTATTGAACGTAGCCTACTAATTAGCCTAATCAGTGAAGCATAAATCGCCAACCAAGCAAATGTGAACAAATAAGTTACACATTTAATGAAACACACCGAATAGCCTATAGGCTAAATACTGGCCAATATTTTTGTTTGTTGTAGCGTGACAAGGTGGCGTGAAAGGATAGACCTCTGCATTTCGGATCTTGTAGTCGTAGGTTCGAGCCTAGATAATGATCATTTAACAATGATTTTGGAATCTTGGATAGGCTCAATCACTAAATATTCCTATGATCTTTTAGAACCTGTAGTCCTAGTTTTAACTACTGATTGGAGACCATATGCTTACTAGCCTAGGCTTAGGATAAATGTATATTATGTTCTATGAAAATTGGCATGTTAGATTAGATTCAACTTTATTGTTATTGTGCAGAGCACAAGTACAAATACAACCAAATACAGTTTGCATCTAACCAGAAGTGCCAAAATGGCAGAAAAGTGCAATGTGATGTATAAAGTATAGACAGGTGCATAGACAGGACAAGACATATAGTGCCGTGTAGACAGTAGTATACAGTTGGTTTGCAGAAGGTGATTTAGAGTAATATAAATGAAATATAAATATGTGCAGTATCTTAGCAGTTACCTTACAGTAAGAGCAGAATAAATATGGATATGTAATATGAACAATGTTGAACAACATGTTGTTGTGTAAGTGCTTTGGGTTTCACTCTTTCACTCTAAAAGCGCTATATAAATGAATACTTTACTGTATGATTGCCCTTCATTTCAATGGGATTTTGTCATGCCTTTATGCAGCATTTTTCCAATGTTGCCCTTGGTATGTGTTTTCATTGTGACACTGAAAACTGAATACTGTTACCACACACAAGTATTTCATGATATTTTAAATGCACAGATACAGTTTTTTTTACCATTACTTTTTATCCATTGTAGTTATGAAGTTGTGTGTTGAATCACAACACCAACACACACACACAAACACACACACACAGTGTTACTGTAGGTGCTGCTCATGTTGTTGCCTTCTGCTGCTGAGATAGTAGCAAAGTCTATACTGTTGTTTTCAAATGCATGTCTATATTCCCTGAGTGCACTGACATTTCAAGACCTACTTTATTCCATCAACCCCCTATGATAATACAAGCATGTCAACTGCTCCATCTAGGAGCCCAATAGCGAGGCAGAGGCGCGGTACAACACCCATAGCCGGACCCGCGTTGTTGTGGAGAGGGCCCTGGGCATGTGGAAAGGTGTGTGAGCAAATCCGCTGGTGGCCTGAAGCTCCATCCTGCAAAGGCGCAGTGTAGTTTTGGTGGCGCCGCTTCTGCAACATGGCCCTTCAGGATCACATCCCACTGCCGGCTGATGAGGAGCTGTTAGTGGAGGAGGTGGAAGAAGTCATTCCGGTGGCTGCTGCACACCTTCCTGCTGGCCTGGAAGCACACTGGGAATTAGTTGCACATATGTTTGGCCCCTAAACACCCAAACCCCACAATTCCCCTGCCACATACCCTGTTTTTTTCCCCTTTTGTTTATGTTTTTACATTTCTTTTAGTTTGGTGGGGTGAGGGGTAAATGTACTTAACTTTCCCACCATCACTTTCTCCCCATGATCCCTCCCCCACACACACACGTTCCTATGAGCCATGACATCAAAAAGACATACACAGATTGAAAGGTCACAAAGCAAAGGCAACTTACCATTTTTCCGCCTCCCATGACAGGCCTACCCATACCTGGGCCATGAAGGACAAGTTAAATCAGTGAAAATCATGTCACATTTTGACACTGACCACAGCACTCTGCATGCTCACTCAAGTCCCAGAGGTCTTAAAGTTCTCCAAGCGAGAGGCTACTCAACTTCACAGCAGCATTCTCCAATGTCATTGTACCAACATAATTCAGCTATGTGTTCAAATATCAAGATCATATAATAACTGAGAGTAGCCTAACTTATACACCCGCTAAACATAGCTTGTGATCAGACAAGATACAACACAAACCCCACTCCACAGGCATACTCACCTCACACCCATCGACCCAGTCTTGAACCCCTGACCTCTCTCATGTAAAGCACACACGCTATAGACCAAAGATTCTAGAACAGAGCTCTGTTCTAGAATCTTTGCTATAGACCCTTTCAACAAGGTAAACAAAAACAATGCTTGAACATTCTATTTGGGCCCCAATTTACTTCCTCTGCATTAAGATAACATATGGAATGTTAAAAAGGAAGTCTTGTGGGGCCAACTATGATGCTGATAATGGAACTCTCTTGAAAGGGTCCATAGTCTCTGCCACAGCACAGTCACTTCACCACATCATAATGGGCTGTAGAGTCCATACCGTTAGCTATGTGTATGATTAGCAGATGCTTCATCCAAACACACTTAACATACGACTACAATGTAACGTTATCCTTTTATAACAATTACGATGCTAGCCTCACATAACAATACCGTTGGCATTCAAAAGCTTTATCACCAGATAACTTAATGGGTGTTCGAAAGAATCTGTGCTGACACATTAGCATTAGGCTACATGTAAATTCACGAATAATAACAACACAGATGATTGCGGTCACCATAACACTAAACCACAGGCCGCTCTGTTGTAGGCTAACTCCACAACACTTCACTTTCCACTGTGCCACATAACGTTGTCCAGTAATGTGCAATTGTAGCCTCCAGCAATGCTATGGTATGGTATCCCACAGCAATGTTATGGGATCGTTTAATGGCTACCTCTCATCCATCTGTCAGCTGCGTGTTCCGTCATCAGGGTTACGTCGTCTCCAGCAACTATGCTTCTTACTACATACTACAGGTCGAGAGGTGTAGCTGTAACTACACAACTTTACGATGAGTGGTTCGCGAACGTTAGTTGCTACTATGGTTTTGGGAAACACTGACGCAGTGTCACGATGCATCGTACTATGTAAGTTCCACCACCATAGTTCACACTATCGTTTTGGGGAACAGTTGTGTCGTACTTACATAGTTGCAACCATGTTAGTTGCTACCGTAGTTAGCAACGATGCTTTTGGGAAACGCACCCCGGACCTGCTGTTCAAACTTGAATTTGCTGTCAAAAATCACGCCCAGATTTCTGACAGAGGGCCTGATGTTAGAGGCAAGGGGGCCCAGGGCATTGGTGGAGAAGGCCGGAGAGGTTTTGCCAAAGACTATTAACTCAGTCTTGCTCTCATTAAGGTTGAGGAAGTTTGCACCCATCCATGACTTGATGTCAGCAAGACAGTCACACAATAGATGAAGTGCAGCCTGCCCATCAGCCTGAAGGGGGATATACAGCTGGACGTCATCTGCAAAGCAGTGGAAGGAAATGTTATGTGAATAGTTATATGAATAGTTATTGGTCTTTACATTCACACTGTGTTCACAGAAACATCGCCAAGATCTTGTCCCCCGGACCATGGGAAACCTTGGGTGTGGACGATGTTCAGGTCAGATATGTCTTTATGAATTTCTTCTGAATTGTACCATATTGTTGGCATCACTTTGCTGAAATGTACACTTGTTTACACCACAGGGATTGTCAAAGCAAGGACCATCAAATAACTGTGGGGTGTTTGTTTTGATGGTAAGATGCTGGCAATTCAGTATTATAATATAATTATCTTTTCTTTGCTTTCTTCTTTCTTTCTCTTCTTTTTTTCTCTGATTGTCTAACATTCTGTAAAGCGCCATGAGACATGTGTTATGTTTTGGCGCTCTATAAGTACAATGAAATTAAATTGAATTATTGTTGTAAAGTAGGCAAAGCACACAGGTATCATAGTTCATATCACTTGGTTATGTTTTGGTAATTCCCCCCAGCTAGACACTGTCATGCTGCATTGGTGGGGAGATTGCTATAATTATTATGGTTGTTATCGACTATCATGAACATATACCATTTCTTATCTTGCAGTATGCAATGTACTGTATATAGTGATGGGAACACAGTGTGATTTCACTGAGGTATGTACAACTCTGAAATCCAAGGTTTTTAAAGCTAAGGGTTTTCAGGACAATCATTCTATTATGTAATTTATTCCCCCTAAGGAACCTATGAGGAAAATAGGGCGCTGGTGGTGTCTTGTTCTTCTACATAACTTTCCGATGCCGTAAGTGTCTTGAATATTATCAGTCAATACATTTTCATCAACATAGCTTGTTTCTGTGTAGCCATACTAGCCTGAAAGTATTTGTACCTGAATACCTGTATGTACCTGTACCTGAATGTACCTGTAATATATGCCATTCACTCACCAAGGTCTGACTACAGAATCGAGAGGCGTCGAGAACAAAACTTACTCAACAAGGTACTGTAGATGCCATGTGATGACTGGTGTAGCATTTAACCCGTGTCTAAAAAGGTAATCTCCAAACCCACCCATGTATTTTCAGGATGATATGGAAGTACCCCCCACAAAGGCACAGTGTGAAGATGTGATTTACATCAACCACAAATAAGTAATACCCCCTATTTCTTTTAGCAGTTATGCTATATTTCTATGGTATATTTTCTCTACTGATTTATTTGCTAATGTATGTTTGTCATAATGTGTAGGAACTTTGAGGAAGACAGCCCACTGACCCCTACCCAGGATCTGGATTTGCTCTTCCATTTTTTTCTCCATTATGAAGATTATTAGATTATCAAATCACTCTGTGTCTGATGTCTATTAGCCTCTGCAATGCATTGTGTGTTTTTATACGCCTACATTTATGACATTGAACCCATATTTCATGTTGTCTATGACAATAATTCCAAGACTGAATGGAATTATTAGTTTATTATTGAATTATAAATGATAGGCTAGAAAGTCAAAATGAAGAATGGAATTGTTAAATAAAGATGATGTAGGCCTAATCACTATGTGTTTGATGTCTCTTAGACCTATCTTTACTGGGATTGATTATCCTAAATAATATCAGTATAGGCATACAGCCTGCACTAGCCTAGCATAATCTATATTTATAGCCTACCTAGACTATTTAATCTATATGTTGTATCACAACGATCCTAAGCAATATTAAATCAGTTCATTATTTATTAAAGTAGCCTAGTAAATTAGAACAGTCACAACGTTGATCAACGTAAGTCTCAACGGTAGCGAGAGGGACAAAATGAACGTGGCCTGTGCTGCTCGGTAAAGCACAACATTAACGTGGGTTGAGCTCAACGTTGAGCCCAGCCCCTGAGCCCAGATCTGCAAGCTGCAGCCTGGCTGCCGCCAGGGGCTTCTCCCTTTGGATTCCACCTGATGCACTTTTAGGGCTTTTAGAGTCTGCCCTCTAGTGGTGGCAGCTTTATCGACCGTCTCTGGTGGTAGTCAGAGCCGTGTAAAGATAGAGTTGGAAAAACTCCATTGACGCTAATGTTCCATTTTTTCCAACAGTGGCGGCTCATGGAAGCCTCAAATAGTTCCCGGAAGTTAACAATTGTAGCAGCAGTGCAGTTACAGACTGTTTGTAGCCAACATTTCAGACTCAGATTTACATTATTGGCTCATCCGAATAATAGTAATAATAATAACAGCAATAGTAATAATAATAATAATGATAAGCTTTATTTGTATAGCACCTTTCATACACAGAATGCAGCTCAAAGTGCTTTACAGTTGGAGCATGTAACACAATAATAGAGTCAGTCAGTCATTATCAATCACTTTCACTTTTCTTCATTGCTGTGGCCGTTTATGATCCAATCAGCAACATATCAGAAATATAGAAAACTAGATGTACCGCATAGCGGTACAAAATATGACCGCCGCTCAGTCCTGTACCTCCGTTCCGCGAAAATAAATCACACTTCAATTTGTCTCCATATTTTACTCCATCCCCCACTCTTGAAACTTTTGTGTATGCTTGTTTGGCATGCCCGACTGTGTGTGTGCGGCTGCACAGAAAGTAGCCTACTGGTGCTGAAAAGGTGAATAGATTGTAGAATAGCCAAAGAAGATGTAGCATTGTTATAAAACCTTTAAAATCTCTAAACAATCACAAGTAGGGCAGTTCATCACAGTTCATCCATTGCAACTGGATTGATGAAAGGTCACTTACACCTGTAGGCTACATTGTATTTGGGAAAAGCAAAAGGTATCAGCATAATGTTATTTATTTATTTATTTATTTTTTATGTATTTATAAACAAAAACATCTCTGTTAGTTCCATGCTGTTTTCAACAGCTATCAAAAACAAAGGTCATTTTTGGATGGATGGATTTTTTGTGAATGTTTCTTCTTCTACATAAGATTTTAGTCATCTTTAGTTCATGTAATACTTTATTGTCAATGCACAAATTAAGTAACAGTAGTCTGAAACGTTATTGTTAATGCACAAATTAAGTAACAGTAGCCTAGTCTGAAACGAAATGCTGTTTTACATCTAACCAGTGGTGCAAATAACTGACATGTCCAAATGGGCCTTGATGAAATGCGTCGCTAGACTGTTCACACACATTTTAACGGGCCAAAGTTGAAGAGCTTTGTCGTTATTGTTAGATTGCAAATATAGGCTGATTCATGTTCCCTTGCATTGTTTAACTGAGGTCCATGGCTAGTCTGGCTTTCATCAGACCAAGCTCAATCTTTTAAGAAATCAAAAAAATAAATAGCCGGGCAGATCAGGCTGGGTTCACCCAGCCTAGTCCATAGGCACCGATATTGTTTAATTTTCGATTGAGATATACACGCTCTGGCTATTCTAAATGCAAAAATGCATCAGGGAGTTATGACAAAACGGTAACTAACAAACTAGATCCTAATAGAAAGCTGTTAGCTTCCCTAAGCTACAGGTAGGATTATAAGGTAGGCCTATTTACAACATCAATAGGCTATGCTGGCGACACAAATAAAATCTCCTTTGGAAACCAATGGCTTACGCCTTACAGTATCAAGCAGACTTAAACTGTCATATCGTGGCGAAAAGTTGTAATAACATTCACGCAGCTCCATGAGTCAAGGAATGTGCGTGCTTGTGTGTTTGCCTGCGTATGTGTGTTTGCCTGCGTATGTGTGTTTGTGCATGTGCATGCATGCGTACATATGTCTACTGTGTGAGTATGTGTCATACGTATGATCACTGTAAGTGTGTGCGTGTGTATCTGTTTATGCACATGTGTGCACATGGAATGGGTTAACATGACCCCTGGAGGCAAACATACGGAAAAAATTGGTCATCCTAGGCCCTACAGTTCTCAAGATATTCACAGAGAACTGTGTCTGCCCTACCCTCCTTTCGGGGGGTCCAGTCCAGCGGGGGGCTACAGATCAAAACGAAGAATGACGGTTCCATGCTATCCATGTGGGGTACATGCCCACCAAGTTTTGTGTACCCCGGTCTTTCAGTGTCCCGAATCCTTGTTGGTGTCACGTCACTAAATGTACACATAAATTATTTTATTGTAAGGCCCCCCATGAACGAAAGTACACAAAACTTGGCATGCATTCGGAGGGTGTCATAATGATCCTACACTTTTAATTTTGTGCAGTTTTGACCTTGTCAGCCAGAGATATTGTGATGAAAACACCTAATTTTTTGCTTTTTAATTTTTAACTAGGTGGCGCTATACATGAAATAAGTGGTAATGGGATGGGTTGACATGCCCCCTTAAGACCAACATACATAAAAAGGTGGACCTCCTAGGCCCTACGGTTCTCGAGATATTCACAGAAAACTGTCTCCGGCCACCTACAGGCCAGTTGGTGTATAGTAACATAAATTAATTTATTGTGTGGCCCCCCCATGAACGGAATTCCACAAAACTTGGCGTGCATACAGAGGGTGTCATAATGATCCTACACTTCCAATTTCTTGCAGTTTTGACTATGTTAGGTCACAGATACCTTCAATTACAACACCTCATTTTTACTTTTTTGTGTTTAACTAGGTGGCGCTATACATGAAATGAGTGGTTATGGAATGGGTTGACATGGCCCCTTGAGATCAACATACAAAAAAAAATGGTCCTCCTAAACCCTATGGTTTTCGAGATATTCACAGAAAACTGTGTCTGCCCTACCCTCCTTTTCGGGGTCCAGTCCAGCGGGGGCTACAGATCAAAACGAAAAACGATGGTTCCATGCTATCCATGTGGGGTTACATGCCCACCAAGTTTCGTGTACCCCGGTCTTTCAGTGTCCCGGGAATGATTGTAGTAATTATGACCGCTTCGCTGCGCGGCGGTCATAATTACTACATGTATGTCTACTGTTGTTACCAATTAACTACTATGTCTACTGTTATTACCAATTAACTACTATGTGTACTGGTATTACCAATTAACTACTATGTCTATATTACAAGCACCACAACACATGTTTTCTGCCATTAAACACACACACATTTTATCTGTCATTAACCACACACACACACATATTTTATCTGTCATTAACCACACACACACACACATTTTATCTGTCATTAACCACACACACATTTTATCTGTCAGTAACCACACACAGGGGCGGACCTGCCATTAGGCATGGTCAGGCAATTGCCTGGGGCCTCGGCCACCAGGGGGCCTCGTCATCCCCGTATCGTATTTAGTTTTTTTTTTTTTTTTAATAAATGATCACCGCATCCAAACAATATATTCTAATCCATAATAAAAATATTTTGATTGCTCATAAACTCGTCATAAAATCAAATGACTGCAGGTCCGCTTCCTGTCACCATAGCAGCAACTAGCTATGAACGAGGTCTTGGTGAGGAGTGGAGTTGAGCGATTGACAGCAGCCATGAAACGTTTCCAGAGTGGAAGTGATAAAAGAAAAAGGGAGGAGGAAGAATTTAGAAGTTCTTGCCTAAATTAACCAACTTCTTCCAGTCGAAGAATTCTTCCACGGAAGAAAGTAGGCTATTTTGGATAGCTCTTGTAGCCTACTACATATTCTTCTGCTGATGATGATGATGATTATGATGTTGATCTAAGTGAAACAGTCGTGAGGGATCACTGTCACTGCCGAAGTCCGCACTGGTGCTGTTGGTGCTGCTACGGACACCATTTCAGTAGCAGAAGCTTTGGGTGCAAACGAAACCAGTACGTGAGTAGCCCTAACACAATACCTAGCACTAGGCTACAGTTATCAGTGACGACCCTGCGTTATGGCCAGACTAAGAAATGCAGAGCGAGTTGAAATCGTTAAAAAAAAAAGGCCCTGTGCAAATTAAGAACTTTGAATTCCCCAAAAATGCAGATAAACCACCCAGAAGATTCCCGGTTGAACATTATTACATGACCATGAAAAATTGAGAAAAAATAAACAGAAAATGGCTAGTTTATTCAGTCAGTGCAGACGCTGTTTATTGTTTTGGATGTCGGCTTTTTGCAAGATCGAACACCTCAGTTCGCACGCACACACTCACTCTCACTCTCTCTCTCCCTCTCTTTTACACATAGCCTACACAGACAGACTCTCATACATAGCTACAAAGAGTATATTCACACACAGAGACCCCAAACCCCTAGCCTACTCTCTCTCATCTCTCTCTCTCTCACACACACACAGACCATTCATAATTGTAATATTGCAATAATTTTTTTTGTATTTGAGTATGCCTCAGCGTCCCATTATTACAGAAAAAAGTGTGTTTTAGTTTTAGGGTTTTAGTGTGTGTGTGTGTGTGTGGGGGGGGCTCGGAGGGGCCTCGGGATCTTTTGCCTTGGGCCTCAAAGTGTCCAGGTCCGCCCCTGACCACACACACATTTTATCTGTCAGTAACCACACACACATTTTATCCGTCAATAACCACACACACACATTTTATCTGTCATTAACTATACGCATGTCCTCTATTTCAGGTGATGGCCAAGAACTAAACAGGCATCCAGATTGGATAATTTCGTTGTTTATAGATTTAAATGTTGAAATAAAGAAATTAACTGAGTTTTCCCTTACGTGTAACACAACTTAATAAGATCATTATTATTGATGAAGTATCCATGATATCAAAACCCCTCTTTGTGTATGTTAGTTGGAGTTTGCAAGAAATCAAAGACAGCAAGGAACCATTCACTGAATCTTTATTAGTTGTTGGTGACTTTCAGATCTCTTCATTTAGGATACACGGGCAGTTTCCTTGTTCCTGGTCATGTGATCATCACCAGGCGCGCCTGCAGGTGTACGTCCGGACGCACTGTGCGTACCATCACTCAACAATGAGAGAAAATTTACCTTGTGTGTGTTTGTATATTCACACCATATTGGCCTGCCATACCTTTCCAACTATGCACAGTATCCCATTAGTTGCATGCCATCAGGCTATCCTGCGTACCATAGCATTCATTCCTGCAGGCGCCCCTGATCATCACCCCCTTACATCCCATAATATAATATACTGTATGGCCTTTGTAGGACTGGGTAGCAGATCTAAATCAAGGGGCCACATTCAAAATCTTAGGTTATATCCAAAACTATCCTAATTTGGAACATTTCAAATATACACAGGAGAGATGTCTCCTAGTGCTCATGCTAAATGTTCATGAAACATTTTATGGAATATTGTGTGAAGACAGTGGGAGGAGCGTGGCACTCATGCACAATCCAACGCAGGATAGTATTTATAACCAGCCGCCTACGTAAAGGTTTGCGCCGCACGCAAATCATAAATCAGAATCTTTCTGTGCCTATGTAACAGGATGGACTGTGGGCATGAGGTGTAGTATTGGGAACAGTGCTTTGGGGGGAGGCAGTGCACTCAGACAGAAAGTACCTAAGCAGTGAGGGGAGATGAAGGGCTTTTTTTCAAAGTCAAGGATTCGTGCTTGGTAGAACGAGTCCTGCCGAGTCGAATCCTTCACAGACGAGGCAAGGCTTCTTCTTAGCATATGGAAAACACACAATGGAACAGACTAGCAGAGCCGGACAGTAACGGAGTACATTTACAGTACAGTACTTGAGTACAATTTTGAGGGATCTGTACTTTACTCGAGTATCATTTTTGGGGAGTACTCATGACTTTACTCAAGTACATTTGAGAGACAAATATTGTACTCTTTACTCCACTACATTTCTATCCATAACCGTGAGTACCCGTTAGGCTACTTCTTCTTCTAAAAAAAAAGAAAAATCTCGAAAACCCTCAATTTGTGGTTTCCCTCTCAAACGTGATTGGATTGTGCAGGCAACACTGATTGGGACAGCCTATCAGCAATCACCTTCAGCTTTCCGCCAAAGTCAACTCCATGGTCAGATATAGATAAGAGACGAAACCATGGACCCGAAACAATGGATGAAGACGCAGCAGGTCCATCCCGAGAATGCCAACACATGGCCCCACCTCGCCAGACTATTTCAATTTTCTGAACAAGTTAATGATAGTTTTAAACTTCAAGTGTTTCAATTACAAAATAGTATTCTGTATTTGAAATCACGTTATTTAAATACATGTATTAGAAATACTGCCCATCCCTGGCAACATGGTAAAAAGATGAAAATGACTTGATTTTACTTTTGAATTCCTTTTACATTCTCCAAGGTACAGTATTAACATTAACATTTTTTTATAACTCCATGTAGGACGTTTCTGTACATAAATGTAAGCACAGTGGCAGTAGTAATGCAATATTTAGAAAATGTAGGCTAGCCTACTCTTGATACTCAAGTACTTTTAAAAACAAGTACTTCAGTACTTTTACTTAAGTAGACATCTGACTGTTGTACTTTTACTTGT
Source organism: Alosa alosa (assembly GCF_017589495.1). Classification (NCBI taxonomy): domain Eukaryota; kingdom Metazoa; phylum Chordata; class Actinopteri; order Clupeiformes; family Clupeidae; genus Alosa; species Alosa alosa. The sequence goes on along the minus strand of NC_063192.1, from coordinate 33,519,406 downwards.
ACTTGAGTAAAATTTAGCAAAGGGTATCTGTACTCAAGTAATGAAGCTGTGTACTCTGTCCGCCTCTGCAGACTAGCGAGTGTGCAGGAAGCTGCAGGTGCATTATTAAAAAATCATGTATGCGCACAGGATTGTGGGTGTTCCAGGCATGCAGAGGATACACACATGCATCCTCTCATCTCTCTCAAAATCTCAGAACGAAGGACTCAGACTTGATAGAATTGTAAAGCACCCTTGACATTGGAACAGTGCTTGGCGAGATTTGATGACGTAACATCCTTGAAAGAGCAGCTTTGAAGGACCCATCCTTGACTTTGAGAAAAGCCCAAAGATACCCCTATATAAGGGTGCCAACAATGGCCCCACCTTCTTGTTGGTCTCCTACGTGTCCTGTGGGTAAGGTGGATGGTGCGCAGTTGATTTTGTTTGTTTGTTTGTTAAGCTGTGTTGTTTGGTTGCTGTTGTACCATGTGTGGTGCTGTCAATGTGTGACTTTAGTTATTGGTTGATGTCAAGAAATAGAGCAAGTTCACAACAATAGTCTGTTAACTGTGGATGATGGTGTCACTCAGAGTTAACTTCAAGTAGATGTGGTAGCCAAATGTAACCGTCTTAATCGGTGCTCGACTCTTACTTAAGTTCCAGTCAGGGCAGCAGACCTGTTTTGACCTCTTTGATTCTGATAACTGATTAAATTCAATAAAATTGTAACTGATTAACCTTCCCCTCTGACTCTTCCTTGGTGTCTGGCAACTGGTTGGTCTGTAAGAACTTGGTGTTACTGAACTGATTCTACAACGAATTATAAATGAGGCCCCTCATCACTGTAACTCGTCCAAAATCTGCAGATACAGGTTTCTGTAGCACTGTCTGGGATCCAGTGCTACTGAGCCAACACCCAAACGCCTGCTGGTACAATGTCCAGGGTCATTAGACTTCAGATGGTTGTAAATGTCTTAACAAGAAGCCTCTGATTTCTTATCTGTTGTATGCTGGATAAATGATTGAATCCTGTGCCTGCCTTAACCTGTGTGTAGACGCTACAGGTCATGTGCTTATGTAGAAGTTTGAAGTCCATTTTGACTTACAGATGTTGAAGGAACTACTCAAAATGTTGCAGTCGTAAGTTATTTCATTTTGTTGTTTTTCATTGACTTTTCATAACTTTAACAATAATATATTGTGTGTGTGTGTGTAATATTTTTGTATTGGGCACGTAGGTTCTGTTAACACTGCTTTCCTCTAAACATGTCGGCTGGGTGGCAGAGCCGATCATTTCCTTTCCCCTCCACTTCAATATTGTGGGCCTGTCGTGATTAAGATTAAGATTAATATATATTTTTTAAATCTCTTGATTAAGGTTTCTATTTCTGTGGCCTATGTACTGTATTTTATGGCTGATTCGTCCAAATCTGAATCCAGCCTAAGCCCTAGTGGAGTGCAAATCTGCATTGTCCGGAGCCTACTTTCATGCATAGGCCATATGTTGCATATTATAAAATCAACCCTTTATGACTTGTCTGTTGAAATGTTAAATAATTATTTAAAAAGGTAATAGCCTAAGACATGTATAGCTTTAGTGGGGAAAGTTCATTCTAATGTCAAGTGGGAAAGTTTGGTCTGGCTGTATTTGTAGGCTCCTATAACTTTGACCACACTCTCATTTTAATTCAGTTTTTACGTAAAGAACATTAATTTGGTCTGAAAAAAGCCAAGCTTCACCCATCGGCTTTAATCTTTAATCACTTACTCTCTAAATCAAGGCCAGGAAAGAGCACGGTCTGGTTAAAGCCACAAGAGGGCGCTGTAGATGCATTTTCAACTTCAATCGCCCAGAGGTTATGAGAAGCGTTGAACACAGGGGTCACTACTGTTGTCTTTACTTAAATAAATACATTATCTTTTCTCCAGATTGCTTTATATATTAGCCTATTTCAAGGCCGTAGCCATGATGTCAACATTGGGGGGGACCAAATCTGTGGTGCGGTGTGAATTTCAATAACAGAATTTCAATTCACATTTCCTGCCATGCAAAAATATTATTAAAATCACAAACAAGTCATTAGTTAAGTCAGTCAATTAGGATATACCAAACTTTTGACGGACATAGGCACGGATGGATTATGAACCTCTGGGCATAGATGCAAAACCCCTCCCCTGTTAAGATAGGGGGGCTCGGGGGCATACTTCCCCAGAAGACGTAAAAAAAATGACCCTTTATATTATGACGACTTGTGAGTTTTGTGGAAATAGAAGAGAAGGGCGGAGAAGCAACTTCACACAGTCTTGGGCTTTAGGGCCCCCTGAGCTCTTGGGCCCAGTAGGTCCATTCAATAATCCATCCCTGTATATAGACCTGTGGTATGACTCTATTTGTCTCCAAAATGTATATTTTAAAAGAAAATACAAACTAGAGTATCTTTGATAACCTCTATATTACACTGAATGCTTACTCATAGGTTTGGACCTATAGCCCAATCATATTTTGTATTTTGATTTTATTATTCTGGCAGCTAATCACACAATTTTAAGGTAGTTTGAAAGGGATGGGATTCAAGATAGGCTAGCCTACTAAGTCAGGTCCCTCTTCTGTCTGACTCACCTCAAGTTACCCTATGCATTATAGGCTGGTTTCTGACAAAATTATGTTTTGTGTTAACTAGAAACACAGCCTTATTTGGTGAATTGAAGTGGAAATTCCTTTCTTTGGTTATTGTCCGCAATTCACATGAACTGTAGACTATCACCGCCATTGTAAAAGTTTTTTCAACTTTTGTGCCGTCGCCACATTTGAGTGCCATGTTTTGCCTGCATGGATGCGCGATTGAGCGCGCATCTAAATGTAACATGCAAGATGCAACAACCATTTTTAAGAGGCTTATAAACCGGTTCATTTCTGACATTACTACTAGCATATGAATGCATTCTTTATGTTGTAAGACATGTGAAAGAAATGAATGACACAGGCACGCACAAATTCAAATAAAAGGACACTTTCCTTTTCTTTTTTTTTTTTTTCATTGCGAGAAAATAGGCTACAATATGGAATTCCTTCAAAGTTCCATTTGAGTCTGATCAGCTTTAAAAATGAATGGGGTTTCCTTAGACACTGCTACACCTTTCCAACAAGTTTTGTGAGAATTGTACCGGTATATTTTGCGATATTGTGACAGTCCGCACCGCAGCAGGGTGCAGGAAGCTTTTGATAGCGCACGCCTCAAACGATAAATGCAAAACCTCCAGGACAAACCACTCACAGTGTAGGCTACTCTCTCTGAAACCATCAACAGGTCACTAATTTGTGCGTTATTTACGTTTGATTGCATTTCAGATGGCGGGACTTGGTTTCCTGTAAGCCTATAGCGTTTTTTTCTTTCTTTATTTTTCTATGTCCGAATATTGGGGGAACCTTTGTTATGTGGGGTCTAGTTGCCTTCATATCTCAGCAGTAGAACAAACTACAGTACAAGAGATACCAACATATTAGGCTACAATATCATAACAAGTGCATTTGGGCTTTACATTTTGCAACACACTGTTGAATTCAGTGCTTGTATTCAATCTGATACATTTAAGGCACAGATATATTGGTTGCTTGGGCTTTGCGTGCAATTCCGTTTAGTTGACGATGACTGTCGAAGGACTGAGCACACTCTGTCCTTCTAAGTTAAAGCAAAGCACTTTTCCTCTGTCGCACGCACGCTATTTTTTTATCCAGCACCGGCTTTGGAAATAACGATGTCCACAGACAAGGTTGAGTATGTTGCATGATTTTATAAAAGCATGATGTATTGCGACATCAGAAGCAAATCAAATTTGTAGTTTCTTACTGTATGTCTCATTCCATCGAATTACAGATCCGCTACCCGATCTGGCAAACTGGGATATAGCCGATAGAGGGCCGCGAAGCGAATGCAGAAGTGTCGTTCACCCTGTTACGAGTTGATGAACCACTGAAACGATTTTGGAAAAATGATTTTGAGTTGCAAAAAAACTTTTTGTTGTTGCTTTAAATAGGAGGCAGATGCTCTTGCTCACTCAAATTAAAGTCAACATCAGGGTCTTTAGCAAAAGAGGCTGGTAGCTCTTGGTTGTAAAGCGTAGACTTTATCCTCGTATTGGGTGCTCTTGGAAAATGGGAACAGTTCATGAGAAGGAAAGCAAATCCAGGCACTCCAGGAACAGTAACTGAGGAAGGTATATTTAAAAAGCTTTTATTATGACCGCCGTATTGCCTGCAAGCCGGTTTAGTCAGATTTTTTTTTTCTTTTTTTTTCTTTTTCGCATGTCCAAATTTCCGTCAAGGATTCCCCGGACACTGTAAGACCGGGGTACACGAAACTTGGTGGGCATGTAACCCCACATGGATAGCAAGGAACCTCCTGTTTTCGTTTTGATCTGTAGCCCCCCCGCTGGACTGGACCCCGAAAGGAGGATAGTGCAGACACAGTTTTCTGTGAATATCTCGAGAACCGTAGGGTTTAGGAGGACCATTTTTTTTTGTATGTTGATCTCAAGGGGCCATGTCAGCCCATTCCATAACCACTCATTTCATGTATAAGCCACCTAGTTAAACACAAAAAGTAAAAATGAGGTGTTGTAATCGCAGGTGAGCTAACATAGTCAAAACTGCACGAAATTGGAAGTGTAGGATCATTGTGACACCCTCTGAATGCACGCCAAGTTTCGTGGAATTCCATTCATGGGGGGCCACACAATAAATTAATTTATGTTACTATACACCAACTGGCCTGTAGGTGGCCGGAGACAGTTTTCTGTAAATATCTCGAGAACCGTGGGGCCTAGGAGGTCTACCTTTTTTGTATGTTGGTCTTAAGGGGGGCATGTCAACCTATCCCATTACCACTTATTTCATGTATAGCCACCTAGTTAAAAATTAAAAAAGCAAAACATTAGGTGTTTTCATCACAATATCTCTGGCTGACATTGTCAAAACTGCACGAAATTGAAAGTGTAGGATCATTATGACACCCTCCGAATGCATGCCAAGTTTCGTGGACTTTCGTTCATGGGGGCCTTACAATAAAATAATGTATGTGTACATTTAGTGACCCGTTACACAAACAAAGGATTCCCGGGACACTGAAAGACGGGGGTACACGAAACTTGGTGGGCATGTAACCCCACATGGATAGCATGGAACCATAAGCTTTTCGTTTTTGATCTGTAGCCCCCTCATGGACTGGACCCCCGAAAGGAGGGTAGGGCAGACACAGTTTTCTGTGAATATCTTAAGAACCGTGGGGCCTAGGATGACCAATTTTTTGTGTATGTTTGCCTCCAGGGGTCATGTAAACCCATTCCATATGCACACATGTGTATAAACAGATACACACGCACACACATACATTTACAGTAATCCTACAGTACGTATGACACATACTCACACAGTAGACATATATACGCATGCATGCACATTCACATACACACAGGTACATAAACAGGCAAACACACACATGTACGCACCCACACACACATAAACATAAACATGTACATGCACACAATTCAAGAATTTCTCAGAATTATTAACAGGCAAGATGGGGGTGGGGTTGTATAAAATGTATATTACATGTGAAATCTATGAACTAATCATGTTTTGGTACTTGTTGTCTAGCAGATACCAGTGAGAATTGAGTGTGCATAATGCAATTCAGTGAGACAGTTAGAATCATATATGCCTTTCAGCGTGACTTATTTTTGTGGAAAAAATGTGCTGGACTGGGCGGCGGTCCTATTTTGTACCGCTCTGCGGAACATCTAGTTTGTTACTGGCTAATCCATAGTTTAAAATGCCAACATGTTTCGACCACACTTGGTCTTCATCAGGGCATGTACAAGTGAATGAGGACTTAGGCCTCACCTATATAGGGTGAAGAGGTCATATGACCAGAAAAGATGTAGATATTCTACAACAGGTGATCCTTTGCACATTAATACAGCAGAAAGAAAAAGAAGAAAAGAAATGTAAAATAAAAAATTATATGAAAGAAATATACAGTGACATTCACATCAGTAGGCCTACATCACTATAAAAAACAAGTGAAATCGATGTCTTCATTTAGACCAGGATATTCCATAGCAGTCAGGCGATGTATCCAGAACGACTCTCTTTGGTTCAACCTCTGTAACCTATTGCCCCTAAGCCAAAGGTCTGACATGCTCAATGCCCTGTATAGTTAACAAAGAGTCGTTCTTGTTGTGGTACTTTTCGTTAAAGTGTCTAGCCATGGGGTAATCTTTATTCACCACTCTGATGGCATATTTGTGCTCAGCAAGGCGGTCCCTTAACCGTCTTTTTTGTGTGCCCGACATAAAAGAACCCCTCCTCACAAGGACATGCCAAACGATAAATTACAAATGTTGTGTTACAATTAATAAAATCCCTTAATTCATATGTTCTGTTGGTTCTTGCGTCCAAAAAACATTTGGATTGGTTGACATTGGCACAATGGGGGCAATGCATACATTTAAAAGTACCTATAGGTTTTTTGAGCCAGGAGTCTTTACGCTCAGGTGGGAGGTATGAGCGTATTAACTTATCCCTAAGAGTAGGCGCGAGTCTGAATGATATTACTGGAGGTTCAGGAAACACTTCTCGTAATTGGCTATCACTCTCAATGATCGACCAGTTTTTCCTTACAATGTTTTTAATCCGTGCCGCATGACTACTGTAAGTAGTGACGAAGTATGGTGGTGATTTATTAGTCCGTTTATGTGTATTCTTCTCAAGTAGAACGTTACGTTGAAGTGCCTGCGCTTTACTGTTCATTGAAGTCGTTGTCTTTGTCACAGATGCGTCTCAAACGTTGGAATTGGCCATAAGGGATATTGCGTATAAGGTGCGGGGGGTGAAACGAGTCTGCTCTAAGGATGGTATTACGGGAGGTGCTTTTCCTGAAAAGAGTAGTGTGTAGCTGGCCCTCCAAGCCCTTATAGATAGTCAAATCCAAGAAATTGACTTTATCAAGTGAGTAGTCTAATGATAATTTAATATTGGAATTAATGCCATTAACATAAGTATGAAACTCCAACAGTTGACTTTCAGACCCATTGAAAATCAAAAAGAACATCGTCTATGTGGCGACCATACCATTAATACATTCAAAGAAAGGATTGCATGAGTTCAATATGTGTTCCTTTTCCCACAGGCCCAAATACAAACATGCGTAATTAGGTGAAAAACATGATCCCATGGGTACCCCAATTTTTTGTACATACATCTCATCCATGAATATGAAAACATTGTTGTGAATAACCCAGTCCGTCAATTTCAATAGAAATTCACTTGAGTCAATTTTTCCTGTGATATAGTGACTCAGCGCAAACAAGCCCTGCTGGTGGTCAATGTTCGTGTATAGACTTTCAACATCCGTGGTGACTAGAAAATGTGTGCATACATTGGGTAATGTTTTTAATCTGTTCAATACGTCCGTGGTGTCCTCTATGTATGATGGGAGCTCCCTTACCAACGGTTTAATAAAGGAATCAATATATTTCGATGCAGGCTCAGTGAGTGTGCCATTGCCTGATATGATAGGCCGACCAGGGGGATTGTCCCAGGGGGTTGACCAGGGGGATTGTCCCTGGGTTCTTTGTGCACCTTAGGGAGTAAATAAAAAGCTGCAACATCAACATCAGGGTCTGTTTTTTCAGTGCAGTTTATCCGTCTGTGTCTGTGTGCAAGTTGCCTCAACAAATGGACTTTCACTTTCCCCACGGGTGTGTGTGTGTGTGTGTGTGTGTGTGTGGGGGGGGTTAGCCTACTGTTACGTTACTGAAACGGTGAAATAGTACACTAGTTTTGTGATTGACATATGATATGATGTGAAATGAGTTTTGATGTAGGCTATTGAGAGCTCAAGGGGGGGGGGTTAGCCTACTGTTACGTTACTGAAACGGTGAAATAGGACACTAGTTTTGTGATTGACATATGATATGATGTGAAATGAGTTTTGATGTAGGCTATTGAGAGCTCAAGGGGCTGTATGACACCTGCTTGGGGTTGCAGTGGGGTGTGTCGTGGTACTGTCTTCTTGAATCGTGATATGAGATTGTGAATGTTTGTGTCATGATTTCGTTCTTGGTTCGCATATTGTTACAACCTCTACCGTGCTGGGTCTGCCTCTTTCTCCCTTGCTGGCCATGGTATTGTTCTTGTCTGTCTCTCTCTGGGCCTGCAGGAGGAGCTGTGGAGATTCTACCAAAGTGGCTAATTGATGGCCTAATTGCAGGGTGGATAAAACCAGTGTTCTCCAGTTGGCTAACTCTCTCTTGCACTGTACTCGTGAGCACACTCTCGGCAGCGCACTCGTGAGCACACTCTCGGCAGGGCTGGCTGCAGCGCTGCTCCTTTACCTTTTGCACTACACATCCGCATGCTGACCTACAGACAGTTTGCTTTGCCTTACATATAGGCTACTGACTTTGTAAATATCTCATTTAATAAATATACTTTCGTTTAAAATATAGTTTGTTGTGGTCTCCCCTGGCCTATTCACACCAAGAATGATAACGATAACTATAACCATAATGATAAAAGCGTTTACACTGAACTAAACAAAGTCTCTCCTTGTGTTAATGAATGTGACGTTAAAATTCTATGGGTTCTGATTGGCTATTAGCTTTTTATCGTTCTGAAAATCGCTCTGAAAGTGACCCCCAAAGATATCGTTCTTCATATCGTTATCGTTATAGTTTATGTGTGAACGTCATCATTGATATTAACGAGAACGATATATATTTATAGTTATCGTTATCGTTCTTGGTGTGAATGGGCCTTTAAGGCTACTCACTCCGAGCCAAGTGTTTATGACACCTATCCAATAATAATGAAACACTGACAATGTTACAAATACCTTATAACTCCATGTCATGCATACACAGAAAGTAGTGGTGTGTGTACCGGAGACAGACAGTGGTTTAATAGGCTTTAATAAAGACATCTTTTAAAGGAATTATCCGGAGTAAAATGCACTTTAGATCAATTTCACGGATGATTGGGAGTACATCGTTGACATCAAAATCATGTCATTCGAATGTGTTTTTTGAGAAAAGTTCGATTTTTTACCGTTTTTAGTCAAAACTCGTTAGCCTGTTATTATTCCAGGGCATGTCATTTCGCTTCGCTTCAAAGCGCTATTTTTATACCTCTTTTACAGTTCCAAACAACATTACACTTTACGTGGTAGTGAGTAGAGGGTCCCTAAAGCCAAACCCGAAGTATACCGAGGTCTTTATGTGGTTGGATAGAGAGTCCAGAATGAATTTCATCAAGCCAGTACCTTTCGGAAATGTTGCTGCTGCAGCTAGCATCTTTAGGGGAAAGTCTGTAGGGTCGATTGCATCAAGTCGTTGCGACATCCGTCCGCATTGACATTTCAAAATTCCAACCTGTTAGTAAGCTAGGGTTTGCTGTTGCATACAACTTCATTTCAATTTCGAAAAGAAATACTGGACTATGTTTTAAAAAAAAAAAAAAAAAAAAAACGACAACAAATTGTGAATTTCCAGGCGTGCAACAATCATTTGTGTGATTAAGTCCTTTATTGTTTGTTATAGTTAATTTACATTGTGTTGTGTTTTGGCAATAAAGTAGCTTTAAATAGCCAAACTAGGATAGATCAAGGTCAGTGTTGAAACTACTGCATGTAAATCACTGAATGCTATGCAGAGGGGCCTAATCTTTAAGCCATCTGATGTACAGTATATAGGCTACCCTAGGCCTTCCGTGTTCATGGGATTTCTTTGACAGTTGCAAAGGGAAAAATGTGAGGATAGTCTTGCGCCCAGTGTACAAGTACGACGTTCCAACCACTCAGGTCTTCAATAATTATTGAACAAATTGCAGTCTACATGCCATGACAAATATTACCAGTAGTACTGACCCGAACATGAAATAGATTGTTTACAAGTTATGGTAATGATATTCTGGGGCGTGAATGTTGCGCTTTCATCACATTAGCACCCTATGATTAGGCTACAATTCGTTATGTCTCGTCAAAATGACCTCGTTATGTCGTCAAAATTCATTGATGAAAGGAAGGTTTTCTTTATCCCAAGAGAACCATAAACCTACTCACGTTTCACTTAGGCTAGACTAAAACAGAAGAAAAAGAACTTGGCACTAACCATGTAGTGGTTTTTCTATAACATATTAAGTTCACCTGTCGTTCTTTGATTTCTTTAAAATGTTGGGATATGGCCGGTGTTTAGCCATGCGTGGCAAAGGCTACTGCTTATAAATGACTTTTGACACATATTTTACAGCGGACCTCTGTGTACCTGATGGCTTGCCTTCACTATTCCCCTGATGGCTGCCTTCACTACTCCCCTGATGGCGGCTTGCCTTCACTATTCGATGTATCCATATAGTTCAGATTTCACTTCACCTTTTGTTTTTTATCCACAAAGCACTGTCGGCAAAGAACTTTGTTGGCGTTAGCTGAACATAAAGGCGTTATTATTTTAAAGGAGATTCGGTGTGATATTGACCTAAAGTGTATTGAAACATGATACCGGGAGTCGTGAGCGATATGTCTCATAGCCCATCTCGGCTTGTCCCCTGCACTCCAAAATCTGGGCTAGTTAGCCCGATGCTACCAACAGCTTTTCAATAGTGGTGCTTCGGCATCGGGCTAACCATGCAAATAAATCACTGTTTTACACCCATTTCACGAGGGCTCAATGTATCTCCACACTTCATTGGTAGACTTCCGAGGGCCCCTGACATTTAAAAGCGAGACATTGAGAACTTTGAAAAAGCACTGGTAGTTTACTTACAAGGCGATTTATACAGACAGGTATCTTCCAGTTTAAGCGTTTGCAGCCATCTTGAATTTAGTCACGATAAATTCGAACCAGCGGTAAGAATGAACAGGTATGATAAGGGATCCAGATTCCAAAATAATTCCGGTGGGAAATGCATGGATTCCAGTTGCTGCTACTGGAAAAAAACTGGAATCCAGTTCCACTGAATTATTTTTATCATACCTGTTCATTCTTACTTGTTTTCGACTTTCCAGCTAAATTCAAGATGGCTGCAACACTAAACTTCGTGAAGATATGTCTGTATAAATCGTCTTGAATTACCACCAGTGCTTTTCAAAGTTCTCTACCGTCTCGCTTTTAAATGTCAGGGCCCTCGAAGTTCTACCAATGAAGTGTGGAGATACATTGAGCCTCGTAAATGGGTGTAAAACAGTGATTTATTTGCATGAGCAGCCCGATGCGAAGCACCACTATTGAAAAAGTTGTTGGTAGCAGATTTTGGAGTGCAGGGACAAGAGATGGGCTATGAGACATAATGCCTCACACTCGGTATCATGTTTCAACACACTTTAGGTCAATATCACACCGAATTCTCCTTTAATAAGTATCGATTCACAAAAGCGTCCGGAAATGCGTGTCGTTTTTCGCGTGGAAGGCATCATTGATACCTTTTTAGTATGGGTACACGTGCAACACCTCCTGATCATTAATGTGGATCGTCATTCACGAGACACAGAGAGCGGTGCAGAAACACATGGAGCTGCTGGGTGAGAGGTCTGGAGTCAGAATGGGAGATGGTGGATGGAAACGGGGCCATCAGTTTGACTTTGACAGAAATATTTGTAAAAACTACAAGAGAAGAAGAGGAAGCAGAGAAGAGCAGAGGAGAGGGAAGATGAAGGTGCACAAGCAGAGACAGACTCTCAGATCATCAGCAGGTGAGAGACATTTTCAGCTCTCAAACCTACACATGACACATTGCATTTACATACACGCATATATAACTTAATGCAGGACCTTATGTCTACTTCATTTATTATCTCTCTGTTCTATACCCTCTGTCTTCTTCTTTAGCGCACACACACACATAGACACACACACACACACACACACACACACACACACACACACACACATTTAGATTTACATACACGTACATATAACTTACGTGTGACTCATGTCTACTTCATTTATTATCTCTGTTCTATAATTTGTCTTTCTTTTAGTACACACACATAGACACACACACACACACACACACACACACACACACAACCATGCAACCACATAACCAGACACACACACACACACACACACACACACACACACACACACACACAACCATGCAACCACATAACCAGACACACACACACACACACACGCAACCACATAACCACGCAACCACATAACCAGACACACACACACACACACACACACACACACACGCAACCACATAACCACACAGTTTATATTGTTTATATTGTGGAACCTTATATTTTATTATTATTTATCATAGTTATTTATCATAGTTTATATTGTGGAACTCATATTTCCTCCTTTCATTATCTCTCTCTCCTATACACTCTGTCTTTTCACTTAACACACACACACACACACACACGCAACCACATAACCACATAACCACACACACACACACACACACACACACACACACACACACACAGACACACACACACACACACACACGCAAACCACATAACCACATAACCACATAACCACACACACACACAACCACACAATCACGCACACACACACACACACACACACACACACACACACACACACACACACAACCATGCAACCACATAACCAGACACACACACACACACACACACACACACACACACACACACACACGCAACCATGCAACCATGCAACCACATAACCAGACACACACACATACACACACACACACACACACACACACACACAACCACATAACCACACACACACATACACACACACACACACAACCACACAATCACGTACACACACACACACACACACACACACACAATCACGTACAACCACAAACACATACACACACACACACAAGCACACAACCCCACACACACACACACACACACACAACCACACACACACACAACCCCACTCACACACACACACACACAATCACATACACACACACACACACAACACCACATACACAAACATCAACCACAAGCACATGCACACACACATAGTACACAACCAATAATAATAATAATAATATCATCATCAACCACACGATCACGTACACACACACATACAAACACACACAACCACATACACAAACATCAACGACAATCACATACCCCCCCGCACACACAAACACACACACACAGACACAATCAGACACAAACACACACAAAAACACACAACCACGGACACAAACACACACACAAACACACACACACACACACACACAACCACATACACAGGACACACACACATACAACCACAGATCATCATCAATTATCATCATCAACGCACCACATGCATCAATAATAATAATAAACGCACAATATCAATATCATCATCATCATCATCATCATCAATATCATCATCATCACAGAGTATTCTGTTATAATAATAAAATAACTTTTAATTAGATCTCTCATAATCACAAACTCACTACTAAACCCTATCATTAATACTAATATACACTAATCCACAAACACCCATAAAACAACACATTCCCTCAGCAAAAGTTAATGTAATAGATTATAATTCCATGATATGCTAGGATAGATTTTCTAGTGTGTTTCACATAATTACTTTCTGTTTCTGTTCCAGGTGGAGTCCCACATCTTCTGACATGAAGATTGTGCTGCTGGGAGGCAGACTGGAGGGGAAGAGTTCATCAGGAAACACCATCCTGGATTAGAGGAGTTTGCACCCTCAGAAGAACAGCTGATGCGTGAAGAGAGAAGGAGAAACAGCTGGGAGACGCATCATCAGTGGAGGCACCAGGATGGTGGAGGAACCACACTGTAGAGCAAACTCCTGAACGTGATAAAGGAGAGATTGTCCAGTGTGTCCTTGTGTCCTCCAGGACCCCATGCCCACCCCTGATCACAATGAGTATCATTCACAGAGACACACAGAAGAGCAGCAGGAACACATGGAGCTGCTGGGTGAGAGAGATCCGAGTCACACCATAGAGTGCTGTCTACATGGGGAACTGGCTGGGAGACACGAAAGCATTGAGCAGCACATTGAGAGTGGGAGGAGAGGCTCTGGCAGTGGGTTGTAGAGAAATGGGAACAGGTAATCATGTGGTAGACAATGAGAAGGAGGGATGGTGGCCAGGGTGACAGGAGCTGCTGGACAAGATAGAGGACATGGTGGCAGGAAACAGGGGCCACTAGTTTGACTTGGATGGGAAATACTTTGTAAACAACTACAAGAGAAGAAGAAGGGAAGCAGAGAGAAGAGCAGAGGGAGAGAAGATGAAGGTGCACAAGCAGAGACAGACTCTCAGATCATCAGCAGGTGAGAGACATTTTCTAGCTCCTCAAACCTACACATGACACATTTAGATTTACATACATCGCATATAGCAATCCTTAATGCAGGACTCATGTCTACTTCTATTTATTATCTCTGTTCTATACCCTCTGTCTTCTTTGTACACACACACACACACACACACACACACACACACACATTTAGATTTACATACACGTATTATATAACTTACGTGTGACTCCATGTCTACTTCTATTTATTATCTCTCTGTTCTATACCCTCTGTCTTCTTCTTTAGCGCACACACACACATAGACACACACACACACACACACACACACACATAGACACACACAAACACACATAGACACACACACACACACACACACACATAGACACACACACACACACACACACACACACACACACACACACATAGACACACACACACACACACACACACACACACACACACACACATAGACACACACACACACACACACACACACACACATTTACATTTACATACACGATATTATCAAAGTCAAAGTCGTCAGTTTATTGTCAATTTTCACATGTTCCAGACATAAAGAGATCGAAATTACGCTTCTCACTATCCCACGGTGAAGACAAGACATATTTACCAATTTAAGTCCACAGACAAAAAAAAAAAAAAACATACAACATTCAAGTAAAACAAAAAGTAAGCAAATAAGTAAATAAGAGGGCACATATAATAATGAAAAATAAGAGCAGCAAAATTTGGTTGAAATTGCATAGACAGTCAATAAAATACTAGTGCAAAGTCAGGGCTAATAAGAGGCTTGGGTAGTTCTGTTTGACCTATATTAAAGAGGTGCATAGTGGTGCAAGTTATGTAAGAGCAGCAGAAGCAAGGTGTTTTCAGGACAACACTAGTTGTAAAAGTGTGGCCAAGTGTGCAGTGTTCAAGGTGTGCGGGAGTAGTGTATGCCATTGTGGGTCCAATGTCCAGGATGTTATGTAGCTGAGGGTGGAGGGGAGGAGGAGAGAGTTCAGCATCCTGTTTGGTGTATGAAGCTGTTGGTAAGTCTGGTAGTGGGAGCGCAGGCTTCTGTACCCCTCTTCCCAGAGGGCAGTAGATCAAACAGACAGAGCGGTGACTTGCATCACTCACAATTTTGGTCGCCTTATGGTGAGGTGGGTGGTAAATGTCCTCAGGAGGGAGCAGCACCAATGATCCTTCCAGTTGTGTTCACCAGCGCTGCAGGGCTTTCCCTGTATTCAGTGCAGCCCGCCCACACAGCGACAGCTGAGAGTACGTTTCCCAATGGTGTCAGAATGGTCATGATGGCTGTAGGGATACTTGCTCGCCTGAGTTTCGCAGGAAGCACAGGCGGCGCTGAGCCTTCTCGCCAGTGATGCAGTGTTGGTGGTCCAGGAGAGGTCTTCAATGATGTGCACCCCCAGGAATTTGGTGCTGCTCGCCTTCTCCACCACAGCACCGTCGATGGTCAGTGGCAGGTGCTGCGACTCTTCCGGAAGTCAACAACAACTTTGGTCTTGCTGACGTTTCAGCAGGAGGTTGTTGTCCCTGCACCACGTGGTCAGATGGTCAACTCTCCAACCTGTATTGAGTTCAGATAATTTACGTAGACCTAT
>NC_063192.1:33490986-33498486 GCF_017589495.1 Alosa alosa | reverse complement strand
GAACATCAACCACAACCACAAACACATACACACACACACACAAGCACACAACCCACACACACACACACACACACACACACACACACACACAACACACACAACACACACACACACACACACACACACACACAATCACACACACACACACACACACACACACACACACACACACACACACACACACACACAACACCACATACACAAACATCAACCACAAGCACATACACACACACATAGTACACAACCACACACACACACACACACACAACCACACACACACACACCCACACACATACAAACACACACAACCACATACACAAACATCAACCACAATCACATACACCCACACACACACACACAGACACAAAACACAAATACACACACAAAATCACACACAAACACACACACACACACACAACACACACACACACATAACACACATAATAACACACACACACACACACACAACCACACACAACAACCACATAACACACACACACACACACATAACCACACACATAACACACACACACAACCATAATACATCTATCAATATTAATAATAATACATATATAACAATACACACACACACACAATAACATAACCATATACATATCACACACACACACAATCATCATCATCATTATACAATCACACATTCTGTTATACACAAAAATAACTTTTACCAGATCTCTCACATAATCACAAACTCACTACACAAACCCTAATACACACACATACACTAACTACAAACACCCATAAACAAATACATTCTCAGCAAAAGTTAATTTTAATAGATTATAATTCTATGATAGCAAAGCATAGAGAGGATTTTCAGTGTGTTTCACAGAATTACTTTCTGCTTTCTGTTTCCAGGTGGAGTTCCACATATTTCTGACATGAAGATTGTGCTGCTGGGAAACAGACGGGAGGGGAGTTCATCAGGAAACACCATCCTGGGCAGAGAGGAGTTTGGCACCTCAGGAAGAACAGCTGAGTGTGTGAAGAGAGAAGGAGAAACAGCAGGGAGACGCATCACTGTAGTGGAGGCACCAGGATGGTGGAGCAACTACACTGTAGAGCAAACTCCTGAACGGATAAAGGAGAGATTGTCCCTCAGTGTGTCTCTGTGTCCCTCCAGGACCCCATGCTCTACTCCTGCTCATTAGAGTGGATGAGTCATTCACAGAGACATTCAGAAGAGCAGTGCAGGAACACATGGAGCTGCTGGGTGAGAGAGTCTGGAGTCACACTATAGTGCTGTTCACATGTGGGGACTGTCTGGGAGACACGAGCATTGAGCAGCACATTGAGAGTGGAGGAGAGGCTCTGCAGTGGGTTGTAGAGAAATGTGGGAACAGGTATCATGTTGTAGACAATGAGAAGAGGGATGGTGGCCAGGTGACAGAGCTGCTGGACAAGATAGAGGAGATGGTGGCAGGAAACAGGGGCCATCAGTTTGACTTTGACAGAAATATTTGTAAAAAACTACAAGAGAAGAAGAAGGAAGCAGAGAGAAGAGCAGAGGAGAGGAAGATGAAGGTGCACAAGCAGAGACAGACTCTCAGATCATCAGCAGGTGAGAGACATTTTCAGCTCTCAAACCTACACATGACACATTTAGATTTACATACACGTACATATAACTTACGTGTGACTCATGTCTACTTCATTTATTATCTCTCTGTTCTATACCCTCTGTCTTCTTCTTTAGCACACACACACACACACACACACACACACACACACACACACACACACACACACACACACACATTTTTACATTTCTTACATACACGTGACATATAACTTAATGCACACTCATGTCTACAATCATTATCTCTGTTCTATACCTCTGTCTTCTTTCTTTTAGCACACACACACACACAGACACACACACACACACACACACACACACACACACACATTTACACACACACATAGACAACACACACATGTCACATATT
Organism: Alosa alosa; assembly: GCF_017589495.1. Taxonomy (NCBI): domain Eukaryota; kingdom Metazoa; phylum Chordata; class Actinopteri; order Clupeiformes; family Clupeidae; genus Alosa; species Alosa alosa. The sequence continues at coordinate 33,496,519 of NC_063192.1, read as the reverse complement.
ATTATCATACCTCTGTCTGTCTTAGACACAGCTTACACACACACACACACACACAGCTTACACACACACACACACACACAAACCATGCAACCACACAAAACCAGACACATACACACACACACACACACACACACAATAACCACACACATTTTATTATTATTTATCATAAGATTTATCACACATATTTCACATTATCATACACACAACACACACACACACACACACACACACACACACACACAAACACACAACACACACACACACACACATGGACACACACACACACACACACACACACACACACACACACACACATACACACAAACCACATAAACCAGACACACACACACACACACACACACACACACACACACAAAACACACACACACCACACACACATACACACACACACAACCACACACACACACACACACACACACACACACACACACACACACACACAATCACACACACACACACAACCACACACACAACCACCACACACACACACACACACACAACCACACACACACAAACACACACACACACACACACACACACACACACACACACACAAACATCAACCACAAGCACATACACACACACATAGTACACAACCACACACACACACACACACACACACACACACACCACACGATCACGTACACACACACATACAAACACACACAACCACATACACAAACATCAACGACAATCACATACACCACACACACACACACAAACACACACACACACAATAAACCAGGACATTAACTAGACACACACACACACACACACACATAACCATGCAACCACATAACCAGACACACAGACACACACACACACACACAAACTAGACACACATACACACACACACACACACACACACAACACACACACACACACATACACACAACATATAAACAACCACATAATTCTATTATATCAACACACACACCACACATAATCACACACACACACACACACACACACACACACATTACACACACACACACACACACACATACACACATTACACACACATACACAAACAACAACAAGTATATACACACAAGACATAGTATTAATAAATTATCAATACATAGACACAACTCACACATAACACACACACACAACACACAACACACACACAACACATAACACATAATCACACACACACACAAAAACACACAACCACACAATCAGACACAAACACACACACACACACAACCACATAACACACACACACACACACACACACACACACACACACACACAACCACATACAGACACACATACAACCACATACACACACACACACACACACACACAACCACGATATACATCAATAACCACATAACCACAATTTCACACCATGCGACACACACACACACACACACACACACACAGACACACACACACACACACACACACACACAGAGTATTCTGTTATACACAAAAATAACTTTTTACCAGATCTCTCTCATAATCACAAAACTCACTACACAAACCCTAATACACACACATACACTAACTACAAACACCCATAAAACAAATACATTCTCAGCAAAAAGTTAATTTAATAGATTATAATTCTATGATAGCAAAAGCATAGAGAGGATTTTCAGTGTGTTTCACAATGCTTTCTGTTTCCAGGTGGAGTTCCACATCTTTCTGACATGAAGATTGTGCTGCTGGGAGGCAGACAGGAGGGGAAGAGTTCATCAGGAAACACCATCCTGGGCAGAGAGGAGTTTGGCACCTCAGGAAGAACAGCTGAGTGTGTGAAGAGAGAAGGAGAAACAGCAGGGAGACGCATCACTGTAGTGGAGGCACCAGGATGGTGGAGCAACTACACTGTAGAGCAAACTCCTGAACGTGATAAAGGAGAGATTGTCCTCAGTGTGTCTCTGTGTCCTCCAGGACCCCATGCTCTACTCCTGCTCATTAGAGTGGGATGAGTCATTCACAGAGACAGACAGAAGAGCAGTGCAGGAACACATGGAGCTGCTGGGTGAGAGAGTCTGGAGTCACACTATAGTGCTGTTCACATATGGGGACTGGCTGGGAGACACGAGCATTGAGCAGCACATTGAGAGTGGAGGAGAGGCTCTGCAGTGGGTTGTAGAGAAATGTGGGAACAGGTATCATGTTGTAGACAATGAGAAGAGGGATGGTGGCCAGGTGACAGAGCTGCTGGACAAGATAGAGGAGATGGTGGCAGGAAACAGGGGCCATCAGTTTGACTTTGACAGAAATATTTGTAAAAACTACAAGAGAAAGAAGAAGGAAGCAGAGAGAAGAGCAGAGGAGAGGAAGATGAAGGTGCACAAGCAGAGACAGACTCTCAGATCATCAGCAGGTGAGAGACATTTTCAGCTCTCAAACCTACACATGACACATTTAGATTTACATACACGTACATATAACTTACGTGTGACTCATGTCTACTTCATTTATTATCTCTCTGTTCTATACCCTCTGTCTTCTTCTTTAGCACACACACACACACACACACACACACACACACACACACACACACACACACACACACACACACACACACACACATATACATTTACATTTACATACATCGCTGTATAACTTAATGTAGGTGACCTATGTCTACTTCATTTACATATCTCTGTTCTATACCTCTGTCTTTCTTTTACGCACACACACACACACACACACACACACACACACACACACACACACACACACACACACATACACACACACACACACACACACACACACACACACACACACACACACACACACAACCATGCAACCACATAACCAGACACACACACACACACACACACAACCACATAACCACACAACCACACACACACATACACACACACACACACACACATACACACACACACACACACACACACACACACAACCACATTAATAATAATTAATCATTTATATTACACACACACACAATTAATATTTATCATAACATTTAATAACTACAAACTCTCAAATATTCTACACCCACATACAAGTCCTATACAACTTGTCTTTTACACACACACACACACACACAACACACACACACACATACACACACAACCCACACACACACACACACACACACAAACCACACACACACACACACACACACACTCCAACCACACCATCACATACACACACACACACACACACACACACACACACACACACACACACACACACAACATCAACCTTCTTCTTGCTTAACACACACACACACATAGTACACAACCACACACACACACACACACACACACACAACCACACACACACGTATCACACACACACACATACAAACACACACAACCACATACACAAACATCAACGACAATCACATACCCCCCCGCACACACAAACACACACAGACACAATCAGACACAAACACACACAAAAACACACAACCACGGACACAAACACAAACACAACACACACACACACACACACAACCACATACAGACACACACACAACACACCACACAGACACAACTGTGCCACACACAATCAAACACACACCACACATGCACAACACACACACAAACTCTCTCGCTCACACACACACACACACATCTCTCATCATCATCAATATCACACACACACAGAGTATTCTGTTATACACAAAAAATAACTTTTACCAGGATCTCTCTATAATCACAAAACTCACTACACAAACCCTAATACACACACACATAACTAATTCACAAACACCCATAAAAACAAATACATTCAGCAAAAGTTAATTTAATAGATTATAATTCTATGATAGCAAAAGCATAGAGAGGATTTTCAGTGTGTTTCACAGAATTACTTTCTGCTTTCTGTTTCCAGGTGGAGTTCCACATCTTTCTGACATGAAGATTGTGCTGCTGGGAAACAGAAATGCTGGGAAGAGTTCATCAGGAAACACCATCCTGGGCAGAGAGGAGTTTGGCACCTCAGGAAGAACAGCTGAGTGTGTGAAGAGAGAAGGAGAAACAGCAGGGAGACGCATCACTGTAGTGGAGGCACCAGGATGGTGGAGCAACTACACTGTAGAGCAAACTCCTGAACGTGATAAAGGAGAGATTGTCCTCAGTGTGTCTCTGTGTCCTCCAGGACCCCATGCTCTACTCCTGCTCATTAGAGTGGATGAGTCATTCACAGAGACATTCAGAAGAGCAGTGCAGGAACACATGGAGCTGCTGGGTGAGAGAGTCTGGAGTCACACTATAGTGCTGTTCACATATGGGGACTGGCTGGGAGACACGAGCATTGAGCAGCACATTGAGAGGGGAGGAGAGGGCTCTGCAGTGGGGTTGTAGAGAAATGTGGGAACAGGTATCATGTTGTAGACAATGAGAAGAGGGATGGTGGCCAGGTGACAGAGCTGCTGGACAAGATAGAGGAGATGGTGGCAGGAAACAGGGCCATCAGTTTGACTTGACAGAAATATTTGTAAAAAACTACAAGAAGAAGAAGGAAGCAGAGAGAAGAGCAGAGGAGAGGAAGATGAAGGTGCACAAGCAGAGACAGACTCAGATCAGCAGGTGAGAGACATTTTCAGCTCTCAAACCTACACATGACACATTTTAGATTTACATACACGTATTATATAACTTACGTAGACTATGTCTACCATTTATTATTTCTCTGTTCTATACCCTCTGTCTTCTTCTTTAGCGCACACACACACACACACATAGACACACACACACACACACACACACACACACACACACACACACACATTTCTATATTTTTACATTTACATACACGATATATAACTTACGTGGTGACTCATGTTCATTTTATTTATTATTCTCTTCTGTTCTATACCCTTCTGTCTTTCTTTTTACGCGCACACACACACACACACACACACACACACACACACACACAACCATGCAACCACATAACCAGACACACACACACACACACACACACACACACAATATGCACACACACACACACACACACACACACACACACACATAGACACACACAAACACACACACAACCATGCAAACTCACGTATACACACACACACACACACACATAATAATAGACACAATCACAAAATTATTAATGAACATAATTCATAAATTCATAAATATACGCATACACACAAGTACATTAAACTCCTATACATACATACACATACAACCACACATATAAATCATACATATATACACACATACATAATCATATATATATATACATACACACATACACATATATACATATACATACACATATAATATCATATACATAAATATCAATTCATATAATATATAATATATATATAGTATATAATTCATATATATATATATATACACATCTATACATAAAATATCAATCTATAATCATATACTTTCAAGATATAATAAAAATACATAGACATAATTAGGATATTAAATATACATAAAAATACATAACTATTTATTACAAATATAAATACATACACATATACATACACACACAACTACATATATATATATATAACTACAGACACATACACACACACACACAC
>NC_063192.1:33472500-33490486 GCF_017589495.1 Alosa alosa | reverse complement strand
AGAACCTAGTGGTATTTGGGGGAGCCTTGTCCTGGAAAAGTTTGGGAACCCCTGCCTTATCATACATGTTCATTCGTACTCGCCGCTTGACTTATCGTGACTAAATTCAAGATGGCGGCGAACGGTAAACTTCCTGAAGTTACTGTCTGTATAAATCGTCTTGTAAGTAAACTACCAGTGCTTTTTCAGTTCTAATGTCTCCTTTTAAATAGCAGGGCCCTCGGAAGTCTACCAATGAAGTGTGGAGCTACTTTGAGACTCGTAAATGGTGTAAAACAGTGATTTATTTTCATGGCTAGGCCGATACCCGAGGCGGCCCCCTTTGAAAACCTGTTGGTAGCATCGACTAAATAGCGCCAGATTTCGGAGTGCAGGGGACAAGCCGAAAACAGCTATGAGACATACGTTCACACTCAGTATCATGTTTCAACACACTTTAGGTCAATATCACACCGGAATTCTCCTTTAAGTTTCACTTGCGCAGGGACGCACACACATACGCCACTATAGTTGATGACACCAAATGAGTATTTCCTGATTGGGGAAACTTTTAATTTATTTTTCTTTCAGTCTGTGGTTCCATAATACGATTCAATCTTGCTGCAAATGATCAGACGTGTGATCAGAGAAGCACCGGGATAATTTAACTTCGCGGCTCTGTGGACCAGTGATCCTCTAGTAGGCCCATAGTTTGAGAAAAGCTGCAGATCATAGACAGAGAAAGCATATGCTCTGAGAACAGAACGCAGTTGCGTGTCCAGTGTAACCAAGGGCCTGTCTCAGAAACAACAAGTGGCTTGTTGCGCACACCCCCCCATTCAATGTCTTTGACTCCCTGCAATGTCTTTGACTCCCTGCAATGTCTTTGACTCCCTGCATTTTCGTGACAAAAAGTGTGTGATTGTGTTTCAGCCCCAACCCGCTTTCAACGGTCCTGGGCGTGTGCATCACTTACCTGGGGAACACATGTTCTGCTGGGGAACACATGTTCTGCTGGGAAACGTTGGGCCATTCATTTATGTTACCACCACGTACCATGTACCACGTACCTAAATATTGTTGCAGACCATGAACACCCTTTCATAGAAACACTATGGCAGAGGCCTCTTTGCGCAGGATAATGTGTGGCCACAGAGCAAAAATGGTTTAGAAATGGTTTGAGGAACACAATAATTTCAAGGTGTTAACTTGACCTCGCAACTTACAGGACTTAAAGGATTTGCTGCTGAGATCTTGATGCCAGATACCACAGGACACCTTCAGAGGTCTAGTGGAGTCAATGCCTTGACCGGTCAAGGCTATTTTGGTAGCTGGGTAAACTGGGACCTTCATAATATTAGGCAGGTGGTCATAATGTTATGGCTCATCCGTGTATGTCTCAAATGAATGCACTGAGCTTCAAAAGATGAAAACAAATACACAAATATACCAATAGAGGGCACTGCTGTTTTGGTAGTTTTGGCTATTTGGGTTCTGGGTTTTAGAGAGATTTATAAGAAATCATCATGTGTGGATTAATCATGAATAACTAGATGAATATTTGTACACAACGTTTGCATCTAATGTGAATTGACCACCTGGTTGTTACTTCCAAGATAGTTCAAGAACCTCAGGAAGTCTCAGGTAATGTTCAGATGTTCAGTGTTGCAAGTTCATCATAAAAAAGGAGCACAACAAAGGTCAGATCACTCTACCTCTCATGCTAATGAAAGACAGCTGCCCTCTAAACTGGCCACTATGCACTTACCATTGAATTCCACAGGCTACACAGGGAAAGATGTTGGGGTTGATGATGGCAAACCAAAACCTGAGTATGGGTTGATACTCGCACATCAAGCCGGTTTAGGGTAAGGGTATAAGTTGTGGAATAGCCATTTTAGGGTAAGGGTATAAGTTGTGGAATAGCCACTCTTGGGTAAGGGTATAATTCATCATCATCGCCATCGCTACATAAATGTTTCCGGCTGTTCCTTAACTCTAGAATTCACTTATTTCAACACTTTTCAGCATTATTGAACATAGAAGTAGGCTATTTACAACAGCAGAGTAAAATATCTAGGGGAGCTCTACAGTCGCCAAAAATACCTGAACCTGCATAGTGTACCTTTAGAATTAGGGCCCTGTTAAAAGTAGAAGGATATTGTATCATGTGGCTGAAAAATTGAATAGATGGTTATGTAAATATTATATATTATTGGATATCAGAGGTCTGTAGTACTATCAAAGATAAGTAGATACACACTTATAACATATGCCTAATTTGTCTGACATATGTTTATTAAAACCACTGTGGCATATACTCACTGATCTCTTACCTGAGACTTCTTGAGATCTCTATGTAGCTCTATCTTCTGATAACTGACCATTTATTAAAGTCAACTGTAACCTCCATGTGTGGCAGAGACAGGCGAAGTGAGGGTGCCCTGTGGAAAGGTGTATTTACAGGTGATTATATCCATTAATCTCAGGATTACAGCATGTTGACTCCACAAGTCCCCTAATCTGCTTGATTGAGCAGTGGCCTATTCTATCTGCTGTGATTTGTTCCATAATCCTGCCCCACCCCTGCTCCGCTCTCACATCTGGCCTTGGGGGACTTACTGATGTAATCCTCCATTTTAGAACAATTTTATTATGCTTAATCGCTGATACACTGTATTTTAATTATAAAAATGCAGCTTTCAGCTCCAGGACTCAAAGTAATTACACAACTTGATTCAATTAGCTTCTCTCTCTCTCTCTCTCTCTCTCTCTCTCTCTCTCTGGTGTGTGCATGTGTTTTGTTGGTGTAGCTGTGGTGCCATTTTTTTTACATTTGAGACAAAACTGATAACTGATGTTTATTGTGAGATTGAGACAAAACTTAGGACTGATAACTGAAGTTTACTGTGAGATTGAGTGAAGTCCATTCTTTATGCATATCAAGACACAAAAGCAATGCATCTTGCAATACTATATAGCTCTGTTGTTCTTTAAAGACTTAATTTCCTTTAGGTTGTTTTGTTTTGTAGTTCAACCTAATTGTGATGGCAGACGTTCAGGAGAGATCAACACACCTGTTTGTCCCTGCTCTCTACCCAAGGTATTTACTGTAGTAACTCACAGCAACACACCTGTTTGTCCCTACTCTCTCACTGCAGTAACACACCTGTTTGTCTCTACTGTCTACCCAAGGTATTCACTGTAGTTCTGTGCTCTGTCTACCCAAGGTATTCACTGTAGTTCTGTGCTTTGAAAACCCCTACAGAGGGACAATAATAATTCTACAGCGCCATGCTGTCAAATATATTGCTATTACACATCTGTTAACACGCAAGATTGCTTTAATGCCAAGTGTACTATTGTTGCAAGTTTGTTGTCTGTAATCTCAACAGTTTATATTGCTGTAGCTCACATATAACATGTAGGCTTATGCATATGTACCAGTATGTTATATTGTATATGTCTGCCTGTATTTTAACATGCTTTTCCTGTGACAGATGTCAAATAGCATCCTGTAAAAAATGTCAGATTATCACAAAAGGGCACTTTGATTAATCCATGATTACAGAAGCACTTAGGTTTATTAAGTCCTACAATCCCTCCAAACCCGGGGTCGCTGCGGGATTACAGGCAGGTAGACACCATTGTCTGCCAAACAATCCATGGCTATAAGCTCCTCTTCCCCTTCACTGATTCTGAGGCTTGCAGACAAACTGCTGTTGCTAAATGCACGGGTGTGAGTGTCTGTGTGAACACTAGTGTGCCTCTTTTATTAATCAACATAATCATCCTCTCTGGGCAACATGGTGACTACATATGCAGGATTTGAGTGTAAGAGAAATAGGCTGGACTGCCAGGTGATGGGGTGTTTACATGTTCAGCGCTGAGACAAGCAAAGGCCATATGGAGTTATCGTCCAGCCAACAGCTGCCTCACTGCAATGCCGCACAGCTGCTTCGTCCAGGCTCACCAAACGGCTGCACCACTCACAGCTCAGCTGCCCAGATGTGAATTGAATCAAACAAAAATGTAACTACCAGTACTTAATTAACTCTTTACCTACTGGATCATTGACCTTTGACAAGTGTTGGAGCAGTAACATCACCACCTGACGATCCATCGGCCCAGGTTTGATTCCCAAACCCATTGTTGCGGGTCTGTGACACTGTGGGTAAAAGCGTCTGCTAAAAACCAGTCAACTTTAACTTCAGCAGATCTAAGCGGTCTTGAAGGAGTATGGTAAAAACACGTCTGACAAACATTTGGGCGTTTTGAAAACCAATAAAAGAATCTTAACATCAATTCTAAAACACAGGAAACCACTAAAAGCACTTAGGGCTTGATCCTAAGGCCGTAGCCAGGATTTTTCAAATACTGAGGTCAGGGGTGTCGTATATGTTTCATGCATTATAGCGTAAAGCACACTTACTATACAGCCTATTAGGCCTAAGGCTCATTTAGCAAAGTAGCCATATTGGCCTGAAAACTGTATAAAGGGTATCGTGATCATTTTGCCAACATTGACGTAGAACCATAGATTTGTTCAGTTTATGGTTGAAGGAGAGAAATGAACATGTTGTTAATGATACAGGGGAACTTTACCACTGTGTTGCTTCACCTCTTCATTTAACAACATTCTGTAAATGTTTAGGAACTGAGGAGACCAGTTGCTGGAGGTTTTAGAATGACCTGTGGTCCCATTCCTGCCTGATTTCAGCTGCTCAACAGTCTGGGAACTTCTTAATCATGTTTTCCATTCCATGATGCACCCAAATAGACAGATCTGGACTGCAGACAGGCCATTATAGCACCTAGACTCTTCCTCAATGGAGAAATACTGTTTAAATACTGTATGTGCAAACAGAGTTGGCATTGTTTTCCTGAAACATTCAAGGTCTTCCCTGAAAATACATTGTCTCGATGGCAGTATATGTTGCTCTAAATCTGTGTACATCATTCAGGTTAGCAACTGCGGTTTTGGGAAACACACCCCTGAATGACAACTGATCACATTACTAAACTTGTTTCAGCTCACACAGGTTTACTGCTGTGTAAAAACTGCATTAAAGTTCAACTACAACAATTAAATAATTAAATGATTAAAGTTTATCAATTTGATTAACCATTTGAAATGACACAAGATGCTTCTTGCTTTGATGAACAGATGTATGCCCTTACTTAGAACTGACATGTTCAGCTGATTTTAGCATTGAGGTGCTTTGGAAAATGAAAGTGACGATAATGTGGTTGCACCCCACAATGTGTCATTTTAAAAGAGCCTGAGATTACTGAAATTGTATCGGACTATAAGAAGCTTACTGGTGCTTACTTTTAATATTATCTTTTATTGTAGACAGAGCATATAAAAACACAATTGCAAGTAGGCCTATTTCCTAATTAAATGAGGATTAATTTAGGATTTATTGGGCTTTATTCCACAACAGAAATCTTCAAGATTATTGTGAACTAACTGGACTGACATGGCAAGCCTCAAACTCAAATGCTGATTTTGAGAGCTGACTTATGGTGATATTTATTCTTTTCTCTCTCTCTCTCTCTCTCTCTCTTTCTAGGTGTGTGAGTGAGTGTGTGTACTTAAGATCACAATCAATGTGTGTGTAACTGAGGTCAGTTACTTTCTGAAAACTGAAAGTAAATCATTTAACACCAAGAGAAGAATTACCCTCTTAAAGTTGCATTACTCAAAGACATAAACTAAATGGTTGCATAATGTTGAAAGGATTAAATAAAAGTAGGCTGCTTTATCCTCTGCAGAAGGTTGAAAATGCCATAACCTATTACAGTTTGATTGTTAAAATATGAGTAATGTGAAAGATAAAGTCATCTAACATTAAGTAATCTTAAGAATGACTGGGTTATTCTTTGATTCTCCCAACTGGTATAGTGCACACCCATTTCCATAACATATTTATCAACTACAAGATTGATCTGTCAATAACTTTGAATTAGACATCTTATATCTTATTTAACAACAGTCTGGATGAAATGTCACTAACTTGTGTTGTTAAATATATTACATATGGCAGATATTTCAACTTCAAAGGCTTATCTATAGTTTTTGTCCTCTTATCTAACTGTAGATCACATTTTATTTAGGGGTCTGAGGAGACTAATGAATAATACACAGGATTAGGATTAAAGAAACAGGGAAACACACCCCAATCCCAATCCTCCCCCACCTTTCGTATGCCCCCATACATGCACAAATAGGCTGACACCAGACATAATTTCCCTGCATTTCCTTCTTCCAGTAACTATATGCATGTGACAATAAACTTCCTTGTATCCTTGTATCCTGTTGACACCATAGGATACCCAAGGGAAACACACCCTGTAGACACCATATAGGCTACACAAGGGAAACAGTGCAATCATTCCTTTCTCTATTAATGTGTATGGTTGCAAGACATCACTCAAAACACTAATACCAAGAATACTTTCTTTTCCCAACAAAATAGAGAAAGCAGACAGCATTGTTTTATACTATTATTAATGAATGCCACGACATAATTGTTTAGTTCTATACTATTATTAATGAATGCCACGTCATATGGAATTGTTTCATGAGCACCAGAGGTGCCATGAGTAAAGGCACACAGTCATATGAGTCCACCAACCACTCCCATCTGGTTGCCTCTGATAAATCATGATAGATCTAAACACACTGAAATAGGAGGAACAACACAGCAGATGGCCTGCTATGAGGTCGGCCTAGAACATTATTGGTTCTTCTTCAAGGGACACTTGAAGACAGCGCATGTTTCGCCAGATTTGAAAAACCTGAATCCATGTACAAATGTAGACCTACATTAATTTACTCCAAATCCTTTGTCTTTGAGACATACTTTCACACAGGTTTCCTGTTTTTTATTTGGTACCCAATATCTTAATTACCAATGACTTAATTAAATTTGATGCCGCTAGGGGCGCGTCTAGATTTCTAGGCTATTAATTACCCTTGAGTTCATTGAATTAGACTATTATTCCATGGTTAATCTTGGGAAAGAAGTAATTCTTTTTCCACAGTGTTTGTGGTCTTGTAATTGTATATTTCACATCAATCAATTGTTCTGTTCAGTATTTCAAAACAGAGTGTGCAGTAAAGTTTTCATGTTGTCCACAGTTGGCGTTGAGTAGGGGCAAAGTGCTCTTGTCAAAAGTTTCTCTTCCAAAAACGCCTGTAAAGGGTTAAAATGTAGGAGGCGCGCTCACCGGATTTGGGTGGAGGAAGTTAGACGCTGAGTAGGCTATGTTAATTAACTGGAAAGCACTATGTAGGATATGTCAAATCCTAGGCTACAATATCTTAGTGTCTTAAGGAATTTACATTTTATTCTCAGTAAAACACTAACATTTCTTTGATAAAATGGGAGACGTCAGTGAGGAGACGCTATTGAACTACATTTATTCTTTAGGTGGCAAAGTTAGAAATGCAGATATATTGAAAAAATACAAACCCTTCATAAGCCATAACGACTTACAACTGCGCGGTAAGTAAACTTAGCCACGTATTTGTAGCCTTTGTTAAACATCACAGAACGAAATGTGCCATGTTTTGCCAGCATGGGCACGCCGTGATTCCTCGATAAGAGGCTAGGTTTTTCGGTCTTTAATTATACCTGTTGCATATGTTTTCAAAGTTATAATCTACTTTCATCACGTTTTTTATGTTTCTGGCGCCATATCTGAAAGATGCATCCAGAAGTGTTCAACTCGGATTAACATCTGGTTTACATTAGACTGCCTCTGTGAACAGTTATAGTCACGTTTGGAATTCTGTCATTTCCTTTCCTTGCTTGTGCGCTGGTTGGGAGTGCCTCGGTAGCCTCCTCATCTGACATCCAGGCATGTTAGACCAACTAGATGCCAGACAACCCTATGCCAGATGTAATGACATGTCCTTGATTAATGGATCATTTGTTGAAAGCCCATCTGAGAGATGTTATTATTGTCTTCCTTCCTAGCCCCTTCATGTGTTCCATTAACTAACATGTTAACATTTTTTTAATTTTGTGAACGATTCTATAATCAGATAATTGTCACGTGTGTTTGAATAAACAGGGAGGGGGAGAGATAGAGAGATTTGACTGATGAGTTTGTATGTTCCACCATAATTATGAGATAATTATACTGATTATAAGAGAAATACTGACATGCTACAACAAAGTACCTTAAGTGGTAATCCAGCCTGACCTTGAAGTGAGAGGTTAGTGCTCTGGCCAGATGCTCTTGGCAGTGGTGCACAGGGGTTTGAAAAGCCTCTCTCCACAAACACCATCTGACATGGCTTTCAAATCATAATCATCCTCATCTATTTAAAGCGCTGTATAAAAGCATGTGTCTCCGACATTTAATCATGTTCTTGTCATTACGCCTTTGTTAATTTCACAACATGCTTGTGTTTGTGGGATGTACAGAGGGATGACATTCAAATGGTCTATTCTGCTCATATCTGAGCAGTAGGCCTACTGCCACTCAGGGATGCTTTTCCCAAAACCATAGTTGCTAACCTGTTAGCAACTTATTTGGTTGGCAATGGCTTACTTAGCAACTATGGTTTTGGGAAACCGCCCCAGATTAGTTACCGAACACATTAGACGTCCACTAACTATACAAATTCCTGTGGCCATTTGTGCAAGTGTCTGCTTCCCTCAGGCTTCCTGTTGTTAGTGGCATATGAGTGTGTCAGTTTGTTACTATGACAGGAAACAGGAAAGGTCTGAATTGCCTTGGGGTTGTATAAATACTAACCAAACCTACTGATATCCTTAGTACTAATATGCAAGTGTTTCAGTACTTGACTGAAAACTGCATGGATATTAATATTTTTCTTTATATGTATGCCTTTAAAGAGATCCTATTTTTGCCTTTGGACTAGTGGTGTTTACTCTTACTGGAATGTGGTCAGTATCAGAGCCTTGGCTGTATGTGGACTGGATTGAGGACTGTTTTTCTTGTATATAATGTGTATGTGTGTGTTTGGGTTCAGTAGGGGGTCTGTGTTTAGCTAGGTGCATGGGTTTACTCAGTTATATACATTTGTGGTCTCTGAGGAATGAGCCACACCCCTCTCATTTTGGTTATTTAAGGAACTTTTCAGGGCCTACTGTGAGTCCAGACCCCCAATGTTTTTGCCAAACGAGGTGCAGAGAAATACTTCTTAACCTGGTGTTGAAGAATATCAGTCAAAACAGCTATGCTAATAAAGTTACAAAAACAATTGCACATGTATGGACTATTGGCTTATCAGCTAGTTCATATCTGGCTACAACAATTCGTGTAACAAAGCTGTTGTTATCAAAACATTGGTGATGTTGCGAGTTGTTGCGCTGGTGTGATTTCCCAGTTTTTTTTATAACACATGGTGCAGCAAGTTGCTGGTTGATAGTGTTGCAGCTTGTCTCGTCGTGAATCTTTGGTGAAAATTGGCCTTACGAGGCAATGTTTTAGTGTGACATTCAGAACTGGCAAAGAAAAATAAATGCTTACTAAATTACCTAAATATTGTTTTAATAATAAATATGATTGAAAGGTGGTTCACAAAATGTTTTTTAGAACTTCACATTCATTTTTGTTTGAGGTGAATTGTTCTGGTGAAAAATATTTTAATGGCCAAAGTATTTCTCTCTAGCCAAATACAGGGAGGAGTTCAAAGCCATCATTGACCGAATTGCAGTGGTGAAGTCAGAGAATGTAAGTACTGCAAGCACAATGGAATAAAATATTTTTCTTTGTGCAAGCATGAAGAAATATCATGACATTAGATGGATAAGCCAATTAAGCTTATTGTAGCTGTGACTCCAGAATCACTATATGTAATCCTACTCTGGCCCGTCCCTTGGCCACCATTTTAATACATTTGGTTTAATTATAATCTGTCCAAATATTCTAAAGTATCATCTCTCACACACTGAAAAACAAATAGCTGGATTTACTTGATTTTATCATGTACATTGGTTGCACATGAATGACATTTCTCTTTCAGTTTACCAAATTGATTCATGGTGTGATAACCCAATTTGATCAAATAATTCCAATGAAATTGGATTAGATTTAGGCCTAAATATTCATGTAATTTCAACGTGATTGTGCTATACAGGTGGCATGTACTAAGAGTAGGCATTCAGATGTACTTATTGCAACATCACTGTTAAAGGAAGATACTTTTGATATTTTAAGGCTTCAAGATGAAGTCTTAAAATGAAATAAGCTAAATATGTTGTGCATGAATACTGCATGACTCTCACAACCTGCTGTTTTCCATAGGGGGAGAAATACCTGGTTTTGAAGAAGCGCTACCGACAGCAGTTGCAGGACAGAGACAGAAGTGATCAGACGTTGCCAGCTTGCACATCTCTCCTATCTGAGGGAGCTGGGTCATCACCTATTCCTCACTCTCAGGACGACCAGCACAGCCTGGCCACAGATGTGGACGGCAACTGCTCAGAATCGGAGAGGGAGAGGGAGAAAGGGGGATCTAGAACAGTAGTCTGGGACGGACCAACTATTACCATCACAGAGTCTCTGAGTCGGCTTGCTGATCAGGTGAGGAGAGCCCATCTGTCTGATTTTTACTGGAACAGTTATCGAAGAATAGACAAAAACCTGTTCTGAAAATACAGCCTGCTCTCGCACAGAGCTTTCACTCCCACTAATGCTCTGGCTGGCTGTTTCAACGTGCTTCATGGAATAGCATCAGAATCTAGAATTAAACATGAATTTTCACCAAGATGACAAATACTGTGACTGTGCTCTATGTATGGCACGGCAACATCCTAGCAACCGGTTAACATATTATGAGGTTGATATGCCAGCTCAGCACAACAGCATCCTTCACCAACAAATGTTGCAGTTGTTTTGCTACCTCAGGTTTCTCTCAGTTGCTTGGGTTCATTTCCTGAACCATTTCAGTAAGTGCATTTTTCAGAACAGTTTACACAGGACAGGACAACATTGTGGATTACCAGCAAGAGGTCATAACTCAATCGAAGTTCCTTCAAAGGTGTTACAGAAGTGAACACTACAATGATAAGACTGACAGTATTCACACTATAGGGACAGACAGTACAGTATTTACTAAGAACTAGATCACAATATTTCATACTGATATAAAAGCACAATATGAAAATAATACTATTCCTATCTTCTTTGCCACAAATCATCAGCTTACATCCTTCAGACGTACAAACACACACACATTAATCCAAAAAAGTACAACTTAATTTGGCATGTTTAGGGGTGAACTCGTCTTCCTTGCCTATGGTTTCCTCGTCTTCTGCCATGCTTATTGTTATTATGACCGTCAGATTTTTTTTTTTTTTTTTTCGCATGTTCAAATTTCCGTCAAGGATTCCCGGGACACTGAAAGACCGGGGTAGGGCAGACACAGTTTTCTGTGAATATCTCGAGAACCGTAAGGTTTAGGAGGACCTTTTTTTTTTTTTGTATGTTGGTCTTAAGGGGGCATGTCAACCCATCCCATTACCACTTATTTCATGTATAGCGCCACCTAGTTAAAAATTAAAAAGCAAAAAATTAGGTATTTTCATCACAATATCTCTGGCTGACATGGTCAAAACTGCACGAAATTGAAAGTGTAGGATCATTATGACACCCTCCGAATGCATGCCAAGTTTTGTGAACTTTCGTTCATGGGGGGCCTTACAATAAAATAATTTATGTGTACATTTAGTGACCGTACACCAACAAGGATTCCCGGGACACTGAAAGACTGGGGTACACGAAACTTGGTGGGCATGTAACCCCACATGGATAGCATGGAACCATCGTTTTTCGTTTTGATCTGTAGCCCCCCCGCTGTACTGGACCCCCCGAAAGGAGGGTAGGGCAGACACAGTTTTCTGTGAATATCTTGAGAACCGTAGGGCCTAGGATGACCAATTTTTTCCGTATGTTTGCCTCCAGGGATCATGTTATCCCATTCCATGTGCACACATCTGCATAAACAGATACACACGCACACACATACATTCACAGTAATCATACGTATGACACATACTCACACAGTAGACATATGTACGCATGCACAAACACACATACGCAGGCAAACACACAAGCACGCACACACACACACACACACACACCCACACACATAAACATAAACGTGTACACGCACACATGCACACAATTCAAGAATTTCTCAGAATTATGAACAGGCAAGATGGGGGTGGGGTTGTATAAAATGAATTTTACATGTGAAATCTATGAACTAATCATGTTTTGGTACTTGTTGTCTAGCAGATACCAGTGAGAATTGAGTGTGGATAATGCAATTCAGTGAGACAGTTAGAATCATATAGGCCTTTCAGCGTGATTTATTTTTGTGGAAAAAATGTGCTGGACTGGGTGGCGGTCATATTTTGTACCGCTCTGCGGTACATCTAGTTCTTCATGTGAGCTGTCCACATCGTGCCTCATATGTAAACATGACATCAACAACAGTATATTATTAATATTGTGGGATGACAAATTCCTATCATGGGGAGGAATTGTACCGGTTTGTCATAGATGAAATGATATGGCTCATTCCTAGTTTGCAGTTCAATCGATCTCAGACTGACAAGTGGCAGCACAAGCCGTTGCACCACCACAGCCACACCACACCACACCACACCACCACTTCACATTTGTAAAATGGAGATAGTCCAAGCCACTTCCGGTCGATGTTTGTGGGAACCCCCGAAGGATAACATATTCACAAGAGTATTTAAAAAATGCTTCATGCTCATGTGAATGAGATCCCTGTAGCGTGTAAATAAAGTGAATTATGAATTCTTGAAGAGGTTGTCTATGGCTATGTGAATCACATAGTGGCACACAGTGTGGATGGTTGCAGAATCTTTTGTGGGAATATTAATTGAACTGGAGAACAGATTATACCTGAATCCTTTTATGGTTTGTTTTCTGAGTACACTGTAGGACCAAGAGCAAGTTTTCCCTGCAAGTTCTCAAACTGTCTTTAGAGAACATTGAGGTCATTCCCCCCACATTTCTCATCATGTATACAGTACCATTACACTGTGTGGTATAGCAAGGACTTTTGAGATTATTAACTGGCAACACAGAGTTGTGGCCAACCAAATTGGCATGAGATGACCTCACAGTCCAAACATGTCATGTTTCTAGGCAACTTGAGTCAGTCACCCTGTTGCGTAATCTCTGTTAGATTGTCAACATTAGAAATATTCAGCAGAGGGTGGAGCAGCATGGTCAGCAGCCAGTTTGACTTTTTATAGAATCGGGAACGTCCCATCTCACACTTTTTCGATGCTCAAAGCTACTGGATGAACCCAGCTGACCGCTACTTTTCTTTAGGCTACTTTTCCTGGAAGTGAACAGTAATACCAACGTAACTCTATGTTCTGAAATGGCTATTCAGAACACAGACACACCCTGTGATGATAGAGAAAACACTGACCTAAACTGTAGTTTGACCTAAATTGTAGTTTCAATTCTGTCTCTCTTAATGTTCTTAAAGTTCCTCAAAATGTTGCTCTCTTGAATTCCGCTTTTCTGGCTATTCACCCAAAGTAGCATGCAACTGTCTACAGATGGCACAGTTATTCTTGTCACAGTGTTTTTGTTATTATTCTTTAATTCCCAAAACATGTGGACCTTGAGTGAGTAATGAAGACAAAGTATGGGCCTAGGGTCCTGACGTGGGTAATGACACAAAGTATGGGCCTAGGGTCCTGACGTGGGTAATGACACAAAGTATGGGCCTAGTGTCCTTACGTGAGTAATGAAAAGCCGCATGGTTCACACATTTGTCATAATTAAGCATGGAATCAATCATTTCATTTCAGCCTTGACTGTTCCTTGATCATGACACAGGTTTCATGTCAGTCAAAGCCAACAGTTGTGTCATATCAGTGGAAGTCACAGTGAATGTTCCAAGCAAACATTAGCAGAGAATATATAGTAACAAACAGTGTTAGTCAGCATATCACTGAACAGTGTGTGTACCCATATTCACACCCCTGGATATTCAGACAGACAAAATAACCATGGATGCCCCCTGAAGGAATCTCGTCCCACAGAAGGGTGTGGATGGTGGTGGGGCTGTTTAAAACAACTCGGCAAATTACCAAAGGTATAATTTTGGACAATGTAATACACGCATTAGGCTTAGGCTTACATGAAATATTCATGTAATTTCAATGTGATTGTGCTATAAGTATAGTATAAGTAGGCCTATAAGTATATATACTCTTTTGATCCCATGAGGGAAATTTGGTCTCTGCATTTATCCCAATCCGTGAATTAGTGAAACACACTCAGCACACAGTGAACACACAGTGAGGTGAAGCACACACTAATCCCGATGCGGTTAGGTGCCTTGATCAAGGGCACTTCAGCCGCTTCTTACTCGTCGGGGTTCGAACCGGCAACCCTCCGGTTACAAGTCCGAAGCGCTAACCAGAGGGCCACGGCTGCCCCAATACTAATAGTAGGCATTCAGATGTACTTAATTGCAACATCAATGTTAAAGGGAAGATAACTTTGACATTTAAAGGTCTCATCTCATCGTTTTTTCATTAATTTTGCAGTGGTCTGTAGTATTGATGAATGCCCTGTGAGCCGGTTTTGGTGAAAAAAATGCTGTCCCGCCTGTTTCATGCTGTTCTAGTTTGGTGGGGAAGGTGGGCGGGGAGGAACGACTGGATTTCGCCTCTAGTCATGAATATTAATGACATGCTAATGAATTCACCTCTGATTGGCTAACAGTACTGTGACGCTTCCTCCAGTGCGTCCTCATCCGATTCTGCCTGTGCTATGCTCCATATTCAACTTTACAGTGCTAAAACCTGGCTAAAACTCGAGTCAAAACTGTTGCACAAAATGTCTTCGGAGATACAACTTCATGTGTTTGATCCTAGTGTTCGAGTAGGAAGAAGAACCGCTTCCTGATCGTTTGTCGGTGAACGTTGGTTTAATAGAATGGTAACAATTCCCTGTCAGCTTAAAATTTATCCTAAAAGAGGTAAACGTTTGTGACAATCGTCATATTGCTTTCAAGTAATAAACAGTTGGAAACGTTTTAAAATAAAGACCTATTTCTTTACACAGTCAAAAGTCTTTGCAATCTTCCTAGTAGATATTTTACTTCACAACACAGGTAAGCACCCTAAATGCAGTTCAGCCACTGACCTAGCCTGCTAATGCTATCAGAATAGCTAGATAGTTATGGTTTGAATTCCATGATACTATCATTGAAAGACCACTTGGTCATAGCCCAATATATATATATAGATCTAAATGCAAACACGCCTACCTAGCTATATTTTGCTGGAATTGAACCAGAATGCCTACAGAAGCAGAGAATGTGTGCTGCAAGACTTCTCCGGTAATGAGAACTATGATAGCCTGACATTGGCAGAGGTTAGCCTACTCAAGTTGTTTTCTGTCATACGTGACAGAAAAAGTAGCCTACTATAGGAATCTTATAGTATTTTGGGACTAAATATTACAGTAATCTTATAGGAATACTATAGTATTTGGACATACTATAGGTACTATAAGACTACTATAGAAAAACTATAGCGGTTACAGGATATTATAGTTATTAGTAGTACTACTACAGTATGTCCCAATTATTCCTATAAGATTACTATAATATTTTGCCCCAAATACTATAAGATTCCTATACTACTTTTTCGTAAGGGGATTGCTCATGTGGTTAGAAAAATGGGCAACACCAGTACCCCTGTTGTCTGTATGACCCTGTACCCAGGATTAGAACCAGTCTGCCTTAGCATAATGTACTCCCTTCAAAATGCACTAAACATTCGACTATGACGACTATGGCCCTCTGTGAGACAGAAGATATGAAAGGTAAGATAAACCTTTAGCTTAAAAGGGACAAAAACTGATGAAACTTCTAAAACAAATATACAAAACAGGTCAATTTTCTATAAACAACTTTATTATATTTACATACAGCAGTGGTACTCAAAGTGTGGTCCACAAGCTAGCTCAAGTGTTCCACAAGTAGATGTGGTAAAATATAATAGACGAGTTGTTTGCAATATTGAACCAACAGTTCTGCAACACTGATGTAACCTATGCCAGTTTAAATCATATGAATCCTCTGACACCATAAGCAAGGTGCAAAGACAATAAGCAAGGTGGTTCAGTAAGAAGGCCTATTGTGTAATATACTGTTGAAGTAGGTCTACTGTTTTTTTTGCTAGGTGGTCCGTGAAACACTGACAAATAGTAATATTGCAGTCTATTAAAATAATGCAAACACAAAACAAGAACATCCAAACTATGCACAGAATTAACAATGTCCTTTTTTTTGCCAGACGATGCAGACATCTGGCCTACAGATCCTTTGTAAGATGGTGCTGGGATTATTTAGGGAAAAGTTTGTCTGAGTTGGTCTGAGTTGTTGTTTCGGCTTGTATTGTCCTGGGGATCCGAAGGGACAACACACAAAACACATTCGTTGGCTGTGATGATTTTATTACATTGCTCTTTAATTGCGCTGGGCCATAGGTGGAGCCATCAGGTGTTATTGTGGAGATGTCGCTTTCATCCTCCTCCTCCTCTTGATCAACCCGAGGTCTTCTAGCTGGCCTTGGATGAAGAGGCTTGATGGCAGTAGAGGTAGCAGGCCCCCATGCCCATGGTGTATCCGAAGTGCTTGTATCAATACTCATACTTTTCATGAAGTATTCTGTTTGGGTACCTAAAGTAAATAAATGTGTATTACTGTCAAGTTACAAGATACTAATAGTACACAGGACATTCACTATCTCACAAAACTTTACTGGCACAATGGAAACAAAAATATTTTTAGTGACTGTGGTAAGGTGTATGATGTACTAAAGTAGCATACCCACAAGAAGACATTCGGTAATATAAATTCTATCTGTTATGCAATTCATGGGTTTCATCAGGTCCATTTACACAGGTGTATTAATCAAGCATCATGCAGTCTGCATTCATAATCGAGGTGCTTGATTTTATACACCTGTGGAAAGTGACCTGAAGAAACCCATGAATTGACTTTCCAAAACATTGACGAGCACATAAGAACCTGTATTAGCCTACTAGAAAAAGACTTCTAGAAACTAACTAGCACAACAATAAAAGTTAGATCACAAACCTTTGCTTCTAACGTGATGACCTAATGTAGGCTAGAAAGCTGTGTAGCCTGACATGAGGATGTGCTCTGGAAGACATACAAAACACTAAGTAAACAACAAGTAATCAAACAAAACATCATTGTATGTCAATGTAATAATGGCAAGAAGACATAAATTAGACTGAAGTGTAAATACCTGAGCTCTAGTGATAGCAATTTAGCCTAATAGTGTAGGGGTATTGTGTTTTTGATTTTCCCTGTTTAGACTAGAACAATACCCGTACTTAGTTGAGCATAAAATATTGTTGCTAATATTATTATTTGTGGTTTAACGCTTAGGTTAGAAGATTATAGGTTCAATGAGTTATGAGTGTAGCTACACCAGGCACATAACTGAAGCATTCCGTTCGCATTATGTACTGCAACAATTAGCTTCCAATAGGCCTAATCAATGGAAGTAGCGTGTTAGTGGCCTGTAGGCTACGTTCGGGAAAATAGACCATTCCTCTAATGGATTTTACCAGAGCCCTTCCTATTAGGCATTCTCTGATTTTACATGTCGCGAACAGAACACTTCAGTTACGTGGCTGGTGTAGCTTCCTGTAATATAGGCTAGCCTAAGCCTAGCTTGTACCCTTTTCATGCATGTTAACGTGAAGAATATGAACATGCTATTTTGTAACAGACGTTAGGTGGAAAAGTTTGTTTGTACTTACAGCCTGTGAGCTGGTGGTCGATCGTCATGACGGTACAGAACATCGATGCAAAACCACTTTCTAAGGCAGTGAGTGTTGTCGAAATGATTGGAACACAGAACTAATGTTGCACTACTTCGGTGGTGGTGTTCCAACGATAAATCCAAACCATTTC